>NC_053025.1:289299821-289599251 GCF_003073215.2 Triticum urartu | reverse complement strand
CAGTAACCAGTCATGGCTGGGCTTCTGACATCCCACTCCTTCATCACTTGATTAACTACCAAATTTGAGTCGCCATAGACCATGAGGCGACGGACGCCGAGTGAGATGGCCATGCGCAACCCATACAAGAGTGCTTCATATTCTGCTTCATTGTTGGAGGAATCAAAGTGAATCTGGAGGACATATCTAAGCCTGTCTCCTCGGGGGGATACCAGAACTACCCCAGCACCAGAACCATTCAGCATTTTGGATCAGTCAAAGAACATGGTCCAGTGCTCAGAATGAACTTGAGTCGGCAGTTGCTGTTCGATCCACTCGGCGAGGAAATCTGCTATTGCTTGGGACTTGATAGCTTTCTTTGCCTCAAACTTGATATCCAAGGGAAGGAGTTCAATCGCCCATTTTGCCACTCGACCAGTTGCATCTCTGTTGTGCAGAATCTCTGACAATGGAGCGTCACTGATGACTGTAACAGAGTGATCCGAGAAATAGTGTGCAACCTTCTTCGTGGTCATGTAAATCCCATAGACAAGCTTCTGATAATGAGGATATCTCTACTTTGACGGGGTCAGGACTTCAGAAATATAATAAACTGGGTGTTGAACTTTATAAGCTTTTCCTTCTTCTTCCCGCTCGACCGTAAGTACTGTACTGACGACTTGTCCAGTGGCTGCTATATAAAGCAGTAGAGGCTCTTTACTGATTGGAGCAGCAAGCACCGGCTGGGTGGAAAGCAGGGCTTTTAGCTCTGCAAACGCTGCATCAGCTTCTGGGGTCCACTCGAACTTATCTGATTTCTTCATCAGTTGGTAAAGAGGTAGCGCCTTTTCACCGAGGCGAGAAATGAATCGACTTAGGGCGGCCAAGCAACCAGTAAGCTTCTGGACATCATGCACACGCACAGGGTGTTTCATTCGGAGTATAGCGCCTACTTTCTTTGGGTTAGCATCGATTCCTCGTTCGGAAACAAGGAAACCGAGTAACTTTCCGCCTGGAACTCCAAACGTGCACTTTGATGGATTGAGCTTGATATCATACCTTCTAAGGTTGGCAAAAGTTTCAGCAAGGTCAGTCAGTAGGTCAGAACCTTTACGTGACTTGACCACAATGTCATCCATGTATGCTTCCACATTCCGACTGATCTGAGTGAGCAGGCACTTCTGAATCATCCGCATGAATGTAGCTCCAGCATTCTTCAAACCGAATGGCATTGTGACATAACAGAAGCACCCAAACGAGGTGATAAAAGATGTCTTTATCTCGTCGGGTCCGTACAGACGGATCTGGTGGTACCCGGAGTAGGCGTCCAAAAAGGACAAACGCTCGCATCCTGCAGTCGAGTCGACTATCTGATCGATGCGAGGGAGAGGAAAGTGATCTTTCGGGCAGGCCCGATTGATATGCTTGAAATCAATGCACATGCGAAGTGAGTCGTCTTTCTTTGGGACCATGAAAACATTGGCTAACCACTCGGAGTGGTAAATCTCTCGGATAAACTCAGCTGCCAAAAGCCAAGCCACCTCTTCACCGATTGCCTTTCTTTTCTGGACGGCGGACCATCGAACATGCTCTTTGACTGGTTTCACCTTCAGGTCGACTCGCAAATGATGCTCAGCCAGTCCCGTGGGAACACCCGGCATGTCAGAAGGCTTCCATGCAAAGATGTCCCAGTTCTCACGGAGGAACTGGATGAGCGCTTCTTCCTATTTGGAGTCGAGTGTGGTTGAAATGTGAGTCGGAGCAGCATTGGGATCTGTCGGGTGAATGTGAATCGACTTCGTTTCACCAGACGACTGGAATGCTGAATCTGTGGCTAGCTTCTTGGCTCGCAGCAAGTCACTCGGATCTGCATTTTTCTGGTATTCTTGCAATTCTACCATGGCCATCTGGGCATTGGCGATCTTTGAGCCCTTCTGGAAGCACTCTTCTGCCTTCTTCCAATTATCAGAGATAGTGATCACTCCTCTGGAACCAGGCATCTTCAGTTTGAGGTACACGTAACATGGTCAAGCCAGAAATCGTGCATAAGCTGGCCTGCCCAGAATTGCATGATAAGCACTCTGGAAATCCACAACTTCAAATGTCAACTTTTATTTGCGGTAATTTTTGGAATCACCGAAAACCACGTCGAGCGCAATCTGACCGAGGGATGCAACCTTCTTGCCTGGAATGACCCCATGGAAACTCATATGGCTTTCACTGAGTCTGGACATCGGAATGCCCATTCCCTTCAACGTCTCTGCATACAGTATGTTCAGGCCACTGCCACCGTCCATCAGGACCTTTGTCAATCGAGTGCCTTCGACCACCGGGTCGACCACCAGTGCTTGCCTCCCAGGGGTGGCGATGTGCGCTGGATGGTCAGACTGGTCGAATGTAATGGTAGTCTGTGACCACTTCAAGTAACTGGGTGTCACCGGAGCGACCATGTTCACTTCCCCGTTGATGACTTTCAATCGACTTTTGCTCTCAACGTCAGCAAAAATCATCAGAGTGGAATTCACGTGGGGATAACCATCATCATCCTCTCCCTCATCCTCAGCCTTGTCTGCTTCCTTCTCCTTTTCCTTGGGCTGTTTCTCTCGGAACTCTTGGATTAGGAGCCGACACTGCCGAGTGGTGTGCTTCAGGTAAATGAAATTACCTTCTTCATCTTTTTTGGTGTGGATATGGCACGGCAGATCCAACACGTCATTTCCATCTTGATCTTTTACTTTCCTGGGGTTCCACGACCCTTTGGGCTTCCCCTTGAACTTTCCTTGAACCACAGCCAAGGCTTCACCCGGAGCAGCTGGCTCGGCCTTGCGCTTCTGTTTCCGACCGGAGTTTCCTCCTCCAGCTTCATGAGCGACTGCTTTGTGCTTGCCACTCCGGAGTCGCTCTTCTTCTTCACCATTGGCATATTTGGTGGCAATTTCCATCATCCGAGCCAGAGTCATATTTCCTGTCCGGCCGAATTTCATATTCAACTCTCGATACCTGACGCCTTCCTTAAAGGCAC
Organism: Triticum urartu; assembly: GCF_003073215.2. Classification (NCBI taxonomy): domain Eukaryota; kingdom Viridiplantae; phylum Streptophyta; class Magnoliopsida; order Poales; family Poaceae; genus Triticum; species Triticum urartu. Next base: position 289,596,250 of record NC_053025.1, on the reverse strand, counting down.
AAATTGCCTGATGATCCGACACATCTTCTACCGTGTGGTGCAGGGTGATCCATCTCTGAATATAATCCCTCAAAGTTTCATTCAGTTTTTGAACACAACACTGTAATTCTGTCAAACCTGCCGGTCGTTTGCAAGTGCCCTCGAATGTTCTGACAAACACTCGGGCGAGATCTTCTCAAGTATAGATGCTGCCAGGAGCTAACTGATTCAGCCATGCTCTAGCCGAGCCCTCCAACATCAGAGGAAGGTGTTTCATGGCCACTTCATCATTGCTGCCACCAATCTGGATAGCCACTCGGTAGTCTTCAAGCCAAGTGTCAGGCTTCGACTCTCCGGTGAACTTACTGACTCCAGACGCCAACCTAAAGTTGGGGGGAATCACCGCAGCTCTGATAGCTCTGCTGAAGCACTCTGGACCAAAGACATGCACCCTGTTGCTGGTTTGTGGATCTCTGTCATGGCCCTCTCGGTGAGCTCTGTTTCTGTCGACCAAGCCCTGCACAAGAATACATCTCGCATCAAAGTCTGGCTCCCTAGGGTCGACTGGAATACCTCGTCCGACACTGTGAGGGCGTCTGTCTTCATGTGGCCGAGGCACGTATGACCCACTCCTTGGAGGAGGCGTGGGCACTCGACGGCGATCATCGCGATCGGCACGGCGATCATACTGCTCTCGGTTTCTGTACTGATCACGCCAATCTCCACGTCCCTCACGCCTCGGGGGCGATCTTGGGCTATGGGCCGACTGAACTGTGTCTGCGACCACAGACCTGCTATGGATCCTATTCCGCGACTGAGATACGACTGTATTCTGCTCTCCCTCTGCCCGGAGCAAGGCTCTAATCTGCACCAGACCTCGGCCAGCTTCTGATTGGGAAGGTTGGATTGACTCTGCTATCCGGGCAGCAGCTGCTAGATTCTGGATTGGTGTTCGGTATACCCGAGTCGGAGGTGGAAAAAGATGGCGTTGACTGGACTCAGGAGCACGTTGTCGTGCGCGATCGTCGAGTGCGCGCTGGAGGTTCTCCAGTCGAGTGCACTCAGCCAGGTTGGCCAAGCGCGCCTGCTCCAAGGCCTGGGCCTCAGGGGTTTCTCCAACTATAGGAGTATGCAATGCATCCATGTTCCGGCGGCGAAGTTCCTCCCTTTGCTGCGAGGAGAGGGGTTCGGGGCGGTACTCCTCGTGAACGCGCGACGGATTGCCGTTCCCATCGCCTCCGTCTTCACGGTTGAAGCCGGGAGGGCTGCGTGGTCCATTGACCATCAAGACTTCCGCCGCCGGGTCGCTGCTGTCGCACTCGTATGCGGTCTCTACGGAGCCAGTCAACAGATCGAACAGGCCGTAGAGAGTTTCGTCGGGCTTGATCGCCATGACTTGAGGGGTGGCCGACTGGCGGGCCACCGCATGCTTCACCCACCGCTGAAGCCTCGACCGACCGGAGCGTTTGCTCCGGCGGGCCGCAGGAAGGGGGAAAGCTGCTGGAGTCGACTGATACTGGGTCGATGGTTGCCGCAGGAGGACGCCGCGGACGCACGCACGAAAGTGCGTCGCCCCGCGGGCAGGGAGCGCGTCGGTGTCGATTGGTGCCCCGTGAAGCCAAGCGGAGTCGTCGGTGACAAACATGAGCGCGCCGAGACGGATCTCGCGGCCCTCAGCCAAACCTCCGCCTGGAACCATGATGAAGGGGATCGGAAAAATTGCAACTTCTCCAACAAGTCGCTAAGACACGTACCCCACGGTGGGCGCCAACTATTGTGGTTCTAAGACTGACAGTAGAATAGGGGGGGTAGGAATGTAGAGGCAAGATCCTAGCTATGGAGGAGTTGTACACACGAGTTTTACGAGTTCAGGCCCTTCTCGGAGGAATTAACAGCCCTACGTCTCGGAGCCCGGAGGCGGTCGACTGAATATATGCGTGTGAATTACAGAAAGTGCGAACACCTGTCCCAGAGGAGGGGGTGGCTTATATAGAGTACGCCAGGACCCCAGCTCCCCTCCGTTACACAAGGTTCAATGCCCATAAAGGAGGGTCGTTACTAGTAACGTCCGTAGTAAAGTGTTGTAAATGCCCATAAAGCTATGGTTTAAGTCCTGACCATTGCAGAGTGGAGGGTTTCTCATCTTCTGGTGGTCGAGTGTCTTCAAGGTGGTCGAGTGAGCACATCTTCACGGTCGAGTGGATGATGGTTTCTCTTCGACTGCTTCTGATTCTTTGTAGAGATATCCTTGGGGAGGGTATGTTGGACAGATCCATGACCCTACCCTAAGTACATAGCTTCATCATACAGCATGCCGCTTGACTTACGAGATACATACCGGCAGCATAGGGTCATGTCGATGCCAGAAAACTTGCTTGAGTGATCACGGTACTGGTACTCCCTGCAGTGCTATGCCCTAACTTGCTTGAGTAGAGTAGGACTCTCCTCTACTAATAGCACCGGAGGAGTAGTATATTCTAATCTAAAATAGTTACAAACTTCAATGCCCGAGCGTGGAATGACTACGAACCATACTCAAAGACCGTGTCTACATGGTGTTTGGACATGGGCGACAACCTCAACGCCAACGGTGCTGCTCCCGTTGCACCGTATGTGTTTCTATCCTTCTTGTTCGAAATCCAAGGAGGTTCACCTGGACATACGCATTATCAAGTTAAATGTTGATCATTAGTCTTCGCTCAATGTAATCCGCTGTCTAAGCATGTGGATACTTCCATGCAGGATCTTGCTCTATTGGAGTATCGCGCATGAATAAAAGTGTATCCGTTTATGGTTTAGTCTAGAATCTTCCATGTATGAATTTTTACTACAGTACTGGTGAAAGACTTATGATGAACCATTTCTTACATCTCCTCTGCCCGCTTGCAAGTCATCCTGATTTAATCCCTCCATCTAGGTGTATAAGGGCATGGTTAATATTACTTAATAGTATAGCCAACTATTGACTATAAGTAAGTGCCATGTCATCTGTAGCCAACATGTATAACAATCGATACTCAAAAACTAATTCTTAAATATCATTTCTTGCAAAGCACAATAAGTGTTATTTCTTCACAAGTTTTGGATGCAGGTTGAACAGTTGAACGCTTTTGTTTGCAAAAGATACATTTTTATCTATTTCACCTGGATGTTTGTGAGCTCTAGAGATGAAATAATATCCGAAGAAACCTATCGATACCCGTTACACATGAGATGAACCCCACATCCTTTGTCAAAATACCCGATCAATGCATTTCACTCTTTGATGCAACGCACGGGCACCTTACTACTCCCTCCGGTCCTTTTTAGTCTGCATTAAAGAAAAATCCATTTTTCCCGCAATGCTCTGCGTATTAGCGTGTTGGGGCTGTTCTTTCCAACTTTACGCCTCCTTTATGTTCGCTCGCACGCATGCCTGCAGTTACTCCCATCTCTCTCTCCCATGCATGTCCTTCACGCTTTCCCAAGGCAGTCAGCCACCTACCTCTTACTCTCCTCCCCAGTCCCCACCGGTCCCATCTCACCTTCCCATTCTCCCATGTCTGCTACATCCCGAACATCTCCATGGATGAAATGCACCCATCGTGGTTGTGGTAGGATAGCCAACCCTAGTGAGACCATGGATGAAAGCTTGGTTGACGTGGACGACATCGAGCTCGCATACCGAAGCGTGCTCCCGCTCGTGGACGATGACGCGCTTGTGGAAGATGAGGCGCTAACTGACGACAACATGTTGCAGCTAGGCGATGTGTTCCAGGTGTGCGGCGCGCCCGCGGACGGCGATGCACTCGTGCAAGGTGGCGCGCTCGCAGACTGGAGCATGCACCTGGATGACGGTGGCGTCCACGCGCTTGAGCATGTCGTACGGGTGCTGGTCGAGCTTCTAATCTATGGCGGGCTGTTCATTTTAGGAGGGAGTTGAAAATTTTGGCGGAAAGATTTCATCTGCCAAAATTAAACGAATTGTTTTGGCTCCAATTCCACTAGTATCAAGCGACGATGCTGTTCTTCTTGCCTCGGCGTTCTTCATGCTCAAATGCCATGCAATGGGTGAGAGATTGGCGCGGATGCTGAGAAGATTTTGCACACACACACACAAAGAGAGAGAGAGAGATGCATGCGCCTGCATGCAGAGATTGAGCGGAGAGAGAGAGAACCTGCATACATGCAGAGAGGTGGACAAAGGAGAACGTGGGCGCGAGAATACAGGGTGTCGAGCCAATCATTGCATGCGCACAATAACTACCCAGCGTCCCTTCTACAGCAAACCAGGGGCAAAATAGTCCGATTTTTGCTGCTCTCTCCTCTCCTTGGTATGTGGGTTGAGCATAGAACACAAAAAAAGGACCGGAGGGAGTACTATAGATTAGTACGACCAAAAATTGAACTAACATTATATATAGTACGATAAATGTTGATGCATGTCACCTAAAATTATATCATTCAAAACTATGTTCAAATACGAATCCAACGATATAGTTTTTGTTGAGATGCACTAACATTTTGTCAGTTAAATCTTTAGTCAAATTCAATGGGGGACTAATAAACCACAACTGATGTAGTACAAGTGTAGAGGGTGGCGCTGCACGGGAGTCTCACCTCTCACCCCGCTCGTGGCGTGGCAGCAAAGCCGTCATATCACAAAACCCAACCACTCCCAGTAATAAGTGGCCTGGTAAAATAAACGGACAAGCAACCATCACATCCCTCCGTCTTTATTGCATTTCATCTCTCTGCATTTACTTTCTCCGGTTCATCTTCGCACACTCGATCCCTAGTTGAAAGTGCGTTATATCGACTAGAGGGGGGGTGAATAGGCGATTTTTAAGAAAGTCTTCAAAACGTGGAAGTTATGAAGACAAACGATAGAAATAAACCTATTACCCTGCAGCGGAAGGTAGACTACACTAGGCAAGCCATAGTCAAGTATTCAATAGTGAAAGCACAATGACTAATAGCAGCAAATGTAGTAAGGATCAGGTAGGAAGATATTATGAAGCCAAACAGAAAACACAGTCACCTAGTGAAGATAAAAGATAGTGCAATCATACAATGACTTCACAAGGAGTAACAGTAAGTAAAGGGAAGGGAAGATGAAACCAGTGACTCGTTGAAGACAATGATTTGTTGGACCAGTTCCAGTTGCTGTGACAACTATACGTCTGGTTAGGGTGGCTAGGTATTTAAACCTTAGGACACACAGTCCCGGACACCCAGTCCTGAACACGCAGCTCAGGACACCCAGTCCTCACCGTATTCCCCTTGAGCTAAGGTCACACAGACCTCGCCCAATCACTCTGGTAAGTCTTCAAGGTAGACTCCCAAACCTTCACAGACTTCATTCACCGGCAATCCACAATGTCTCTTGGATGCTCAGAACGCGATGCCTAACCGGCTGGAGGATGCACAGTCCTCAAGTGTAATAAGTCTTCAGATCACACAGACAAGAAGACTTAAGTGATGCCTAATTCTCTTTGGCTCTGGGTGGTTAGGGCTTTATCCTCGCAAGGAATTCTCTCTCAAAGGCTTCGAGGTGGGTTGCTCTCAAACGACAAAAGCCGTACTCTGAATCTGAGCAGCCAACCGTTTATGGTTGTAGGGGGTGGGCTATTTATAGCCACTTGGCAACCCGACCTGATTTGTCCGAAATGACCCTTGGTCACTAAGGAACTGACACGTGTTCCAACAGTCAGATTTCAAACTCACACGGCAACTTTACTTGGGCTACAAGCAAAGCTGACTTGTCCGACTCTGGACAAGATTCGCTCTCAAAGTCTTCACTCGAAGACATAGGTTTTGTTTAAGCATCACTTCAGTCATTCTGACTGGTTCTCTTGGACCCCACTTAACAGTACGGTGGTTCCTATGACTCAACAAAGGGGAATAAAAAGAACTACGAAACATCTAAGTCATCGAGCTCCATAGGCTTCATGCGTTGTCTTCTCTTGTCATAGTCTTCAATGTGAATATCTTCATATACCACCTTTGACTTCAATGTCTTCATAAAGTTGTAGGGGTCATCTCTGGTAGGAAAACCGAATCAATGAGGGACTTCTACCTGTGTTATCCTGCAATTCTCACAAACACATTAGTCCCTCAACTAGGTTTGTCGTCAATACTCCAAAACCAACTAGGGGTGGCACTAGATGCACTTACAATCTCCCCCTTTTTGGTGATTGATGACAAACTAGTTGAAGTTTTCAACGGGGAATATAGTCTGTGAAATTGTAAAGGATAAGGAATTGTCTTCATAAGTTGCAAGGGCTCCCCCTAAAGATGTGCATATAAGTAATTTGCTTTTGGAATGCAAATGCACATGGCAGGTTGTACTTGTGGAGATCCACTTCAACTATGCTGACAATCCACTATGCATGAGAAATTATGTGAAGATAATGATATGCATAATGGAAAATGGACGTCTGTAGAATGATCTAAGTGCGGAATTTATCATCGCACATGCGGAATTTATCATCGCAACACAAGGTGGCAAATAAGTAGCATACGACCATCGAGTTTAAGTGTTACAACTCAAAGAACCAAATGTAGCAAAACGAGAGTTGTAAGCACGAAGCAAAATATAAAGCGCCCGCCCATATGGACCCGCTTGAAGACTATCAAACTCATATGCTTCTCCCCCTTTTGTCAGTAAGGACCAAAAAGGTTTGAAGACATAGCGCATCTACTTGTTCCCATGAAGAGTAGGTGAAGCAGCAGGGTCGTTGGTGGTGTTTGGCGGTGCAGAAGAGTTTGGAGCAGAGTCGAAGCGTGCTGAAGGAGGTGGCGGTGAAGTAGCATTGTCTTCATCCTCGATCACTCTGGCATTCACAGTTGCAGCAGAGGAAGAGAACTCAGAGTCTTCAAGGGATGAAGTTCGTCGCAGCACTGCCCTTCGAGGAGGTGTGGAGTCAAACTTGAATCGCTCAGAGAAGCCATCCTCTTGAAGATCATCTTCAGAACACATCAGCGTCAGCCCTTTCCATGTGCGGCGAGAGGTTTCATGGGCAACAAAAGCATTCTTGGTGGCAAGATTGCGAATTCGATTAACATCCACCAAGAGGCTTTGCATTTGACGCTTCAGCCAGTCATGATGCCTATCCTGTTTCTGATGAAGAGCCACAAGAAGCTCTCGGTCGTTGAGAACACGAGTGCGCTTCTTGGGTCATGGAGCAGTTGTACTGTCGGTGGCTTCAGTGAGAGCAGGATGCGGTGCACGTGTAGTGCCAGCCAAAGGATACACACGAGTTACGGCTTCAACGCCTTCAACGTTTTGAGAAAAACTTTGATGCTCTGCATTCTGAAGACTTAGAGGTTCCTTGGCAGGCTCGGGATAGATGGCTTCAATAGACATATCCACATCAGGCAAAAAGATCCAATGATTGCGGGCAGAGGGCTGACATGAGATAGCGGAGTGAAGTTTGATCAACCGCATCACCCAAGGGGCGTAGAACTTCAAACCAAACAGATCAGAGCCAGATGCAGCAAGTTGGCGAATGAAGAAATCATGTGTATTGAAGCATTTTCCATGAAGAATGTAGAAGACCAAAGTCTTCATTGCACCTTCCAGCTTGGCATGGGGAGAATGTCCTTTGATTGGCCAGAGAGTTTGCCTTATGATGTGATAAATGGTTCTTGGCAGATACTCAAGGTATTCAACGAAGAACTCCGTGGGATAAGCAGCATCTTGGGGCAATGGCTTCATCATACTGAGCATCTGACTCATATTAGGTTCAGTCTTCTGAAAGATGCTCTCAATAGCTTCACTATGAAGCTGACAGCCATGCTCGTAGAGATCGCCAGGAATGGACAAACCAGTGAGCTCAATGATTTCAAAGGCTTTGGCTTCGTGATCAACGTTTCCTGTCATCCACTCCAGGACCCAAGTCTTCGGATCTCTGCTATACCCGTGGATGTGAAGTGTGGCATAGAATTGGAGCAGCAACTCTTCATTCCAATGCTCTTGGTCAGTGACGAACGGCAGCAGTCCAACCTCTTTGAAGCAATCCAGAGCTTCTTCCAGACAGGGCAGACCAGCTATTGCTTCAATGTCAAGGCGCTTGTGTGGGAAGATGCGACCTTGGTTGTAAAGAACGCATGAGTAATAGCTTCGCTGCGGATAACTCCAGAACCGATCAGATGATATTGTTTCCCTTGAGTAGGGGTTCCTGGAGCTATTGAAGAATGTGTTGTCTGCTCTGAAGCCATTGATATTGAAGGAGCCAGGTGCTGATGCAGGACCTGGGAACCTTGGCAATCTTGGGATTGGCTTCTGCACCTGAGGCCTGTGCTCAACATGATAGTCGAACTGGGGACCTGCAGCAGACGCAGGAACAGAAACGGCGGGATCAGTGGCTTCGCTGACTTCTGGTGCTTTTGTTGGTGAGGGCTCCACATTAGCTTCAGCCATGACAGCGTCAGTGGCTTCAGTGGTGTTGGTGGTGGCAGCCTCAAGATGTTCAGCCTCCACTTGACGAGCAGGAGGGTCGGTCACGATCACGTTCTCCTCGAGAACCGCTTCTTGGTGGGACAGGGGAGTGGCAACTTGTGGGACTTCTTCTTCAGTGGCTGATGCAGCCGGATTGTCTTCAACAGAGACTTGAGGCCTTGGACCTTTGCGAAGCCTGCGCAACGCGGGTGACGCCTGTGGAGTTGTTGTTGGCTGGGCCTCAAAGTCTTCTTCCTCTTGTGGGCGATCTGCCCATGAAGCATCCTGTGCAATTGGCGTCAGTGGACGACCAATGCTGATGAGTTTGCTGTGCGTGAGCACAGGCGATGATACCTGTTGGTGCTCTAGCTGAGGAAGGGCTGCATCATCTTCAACATGGTCATGGTGACCAATGTCTTCAGCAGCGATGGGATCAGCTGCTGCAAAGTCTTCAGCTTCATGAGCCTCTGTGAAAGCAGGCTCATGGACAGTCAGTTGACATTCTTGTGGATCGGCGTCGGGGTGAACCATGGAAATGGGTTCAACAATCAAGGGCTCTGTGGGAGCAGCCCGTTCCTTCTTGGTCTTTCTTTTCTTCTTGGCGGGGGCAGTAGCAGAGGCTTCAGGATGTTTTCTCTTCCTTGCTTCAGCCTCAGCAGTCCTGGTCTTCTTCAGTTCTGAAGAGGTTGACCTGGCCTTTGGCTTCGGGCCAGTCATGCTAGTTGGGAAGACAAGGGGATCTGCTTCCTGCCTTGGTGCTTCGGGTTCAGCCATAGTGGGCTTCTTCGTCTTCTTGGCAGCCATCCTGGGTCGATGCCAGGACGCCCAAGGGCCTTGCGCTTCTCAGCCTCATTGTAGGCTTGCACACACCTATCAGCCAAGACCTTCATGCGCTCACGAGAACCCTGAGCTTCTGCATGTTTCTTTAGAAAGGCTTCCTTGAGCTCGTGCAGCATAATCTTGAAGTTCTTCACGTCTTGCACGCTGAGCTTGGCCATATGCTTCTTGAACTGAGATTTCTCAAAGTCAATCTTCTGCTTTAGTTCAACAATGCGCTGGGCGATGGCTAACTCTGAAGCAATGGCGCCATGGAAGGCGACACTGAGGCCAATGGGTAATTGCAGATCGTCGAAGCTGATGTTTGGCGTGTCAAACCATTCATCAATGAAGTTGTGGATGATTGTTACATCAAAGAGAGGCAGATCATTGAATATTTCTGCTTCTTCTTTGCTCTTGATGAGTTGCTCAAGAGCGTCATCTGCAAGATCTTCATCACTTGATAGATCAATGGCATCATTGCGCAGAATGGCAGCAGCAGTTAGCTCTTGGCCGGTGTGTGGCAGAGGCATCTTGACCTTCTGGGGCTTGGAGATGCATGACAAATCTTCAGACTGCACACTGTCTTCAGAAGGTGCAGTTGCCAGTGGCTTCGCTCGTGAGATTTTTGGTGAAGGGGCAGGCTTTGAAGCTTTAGGCTTCTTCAACTTCTTTGTCTTTGGCGCTGCAGGCGCTTCATCTGATTCAGCGTCAGCTGCAGGCTCATTCACGGCTGTCCCTTGAACCAAGATATGGGTGATGAGACCTTCAAGGTTGTAGAAAGGACCGACGACATTGGGTTCTGCATCACGGGTGCCGTCAGCCCTTGGAGCAGAAGGACCAGGGTTGAAGTCTAGTCCCAATGTCTTCTTGTTCTGCTTCGCTGAGTTCTGGACAAACTGAAAGTTGTGCTTGAACTTGAACCACTGTTCTGCCCAATAGCGTCGAATCCATTGGATTCGTGTTTTGCGCTGATTGTAATCCTCTTCAGGATCTGTCTTGTACAGTTCTGAGAGGTCATCTGGCAGATCTCTTGATGTTTCTCCACGACGCTTTCTGCCACCCTTCCTTGCTGATTTCTCTGAAGCCATGAACTTTAAACTGAAAGGCTTCAATACGTTCAAAGGCTTCAAGGGCTTTCGCTTGCTGGACAGACAGGAACTGGCTTCGGGAGAATTGATATGATGCTGTAAGAATTCTGCAAATGAATGCAGACTATGAGAACCAAGGGATTCTCCCACGGACATGTACCTGTGACAGCATTAAGGTGCGAGGGAAGGGGAAGAGGTCATATGCATTCTCAGAAGATTTTGAATATAAATCAGTTTAGAAGACATTGACCTCATCATGCGAAGACATTCACTCATAGATAAGGAGTTGGTTCCAGATTTGTACGAATCCAGAGATCAGTACAAGTGAGGAATATAACTACTTTGTGAAGCATAAGTGAATATACTAGGCATGTTATGAGATGCAGTATGAGAGAGATCTAACTTGTGTGAATAGAAACTGCTTGTGGTAGAAAGTGACAAAGCCATAGGATCAACGGTGCCGTAAAAAGGAAGTTTTATTTACCACACTAAGAACTGCTAGACAGAGTGGAAGAGGAGGCCGAGCAGTTCGATCTTCCGTGCCCTAACTTGGCGATGGAGGACACCTACGGCGACGGCGGAGAGGACGATGTCCGCGGTCAGTGTGAAGACGGCGTCGGAGAGGTTGCGGCAGCGAAGCGCTTCGTCGCCGACGTCATCGAGGGCTAGCGGTTCGTGCGAGAGTGGAAGAAGAGATAATGACCGCTGTGAAGTGTGTATTTATAGGTACAGGGGCGGCACTGCGTTATTACATAGGTGCCCCTGGCGATTCGCATCTGAGGAACACGTGGCCATCATGCAGAATTTTGGGGTTTGTTCCACGTCCCACGCACGCCTGGATTGTCGGGTGGTCGTTCCTACTTCTCCGGGTTTCATGTGGAGGAATGAGCATTGAAAGCGGACTTAAGGTTTGTCTCTGTATCTTCTGCTGACAAGGACGCAAAGAAGACATTCGACAGTTTCAATAGAATGCATATGATTTGGAGAGATAGAGTTTGAGATAGAAAGCACAGAGAGGTTAGGGTCCTATCACATTCACTTAGTTCAAAAGATTCAACAAGAAGACATAGCTATAAGTGAATGTTGTAGAGGACAGAACACTAGTATATATATATATATAATCAACATAGTGAAGATAATCATGAAAACATGTTGAGATTGAAGCCAAACCAAATGTGAAGACATAGCAAGGTAACGCCATGAGTGAAACACTTCAAATAGAACATTTGGTGGTGGCGTTACCCACCGTATGGAAAGTATTAGACCCAGACACGACGCACAATTATCGTGGCGCTCCGAAGCCAAATTCCACATTAATGTATTCACACTTAGAATGTATGTCTTCATTGATTGAAGATATACTTTACTTCGTGTGTTGCACATATAACTCATCAATATGCATAAGGGTTAGGATGTGTGCCTAATCACAGGACATTTGAGGATTCCAGGATATTTAGCTCACACCGTAACTTGCAAAATCTCTTCTCATCCAAGGGCTTGGTGAAGATATCTGCCAATTGCTCTTCAGTGTTGACGTGTATGATATCAATATCTTCCTTCACAACATGATCTCTGAGAAAGTGATGACGAATTTCAATGTGCTTTGTCTTCGAGTGCTGAACTGGGTTGTTGGCAATCTTGATGGCGCTTTCGTTGTTGTAGTAGAGTGGCACTTGCTTCAGATGAATGCCATAGTCCTTGAGTGTTTGCTTCATCCACAGAAGCTGAGCACCGCAAGATCCAGCAGCAATGTATTCAGATTCAGCAATGGAGAGAGATACACAGTTCTGCTTCTTTGAAGACCAACATACAAGTGATCGTCCCAGAAAATGACATGTGCCTGATGTAGACTTTTGATCCACTTTGTCACCAGCATAATCAGCATCCTAGAATCCAACCAGATCAAACACTGATCCCTTTGGATACCATAATCCTAGAGTTGGGGTGTGAGCCAAATATCGAAGAATTCGCTTCACAGCTAAGTGATGCGACTCCTTTGGTGCCGCTTGGAATCGAGCACACATGCAAACACTAAGCATAATATCTGGCCAAGATGCACATAGATAAAGTAAAGAACCAATCATGGAGCGGTATACCTTTTGATCGAACTCTTTACCATTGTTGTCAGGACCCAGATGATGCTTGGCTGGCATTGGCGTCGTGAAGCCTTTGCAGTCTTGCATACCGAACTTCTTCAGGCAATCTTTGAGATACTTCTCTTGAGATATGAAGATGCCGTTGCATTGCTGTCGTATTCGAAGACCGAGAAAGAACTTCAGCTCTCCCATCATAGACATTTGATATTGCTCTTGCATCATAAATCCAAACTCTTCACTGTACTTCTGATTGGTGCACCCGAAGATAATGTCATCCACATATACTTGGCACACAAACAGTTCACCATCATATGTCTTCGTGAAGAGAGTGGGGTCGAGGGAACCAGGTATGAAGCCTTTGCTCTTCAGGAAGTATTTGAGTGTGTCATACCAGGCCCGATGGGCTTGTTTGAGGCCATACAGTGCCTTGTTGAGCTTGTATACCATGTCAGGATGTTTTGGATCTTCAAAGCCAGGTGGTTGTGCAACATACACTTCTTCTTCAATCTTGCCATTGAGAAAGGCGCTCTTCACATCCATTTGATAAAGAAGTATGTTGTGATGATTTGCATAGGCCAGCAGTATGCGTATGGCTTCAAGTCTAGCCACAGGAGCAAATGTTTCATCGAAGTCAATGCCTTCCACTTGAGTATATCCTTGAGCAACGAGACGAGATTTGTTTCTGACAACTTGACCATGCTCATCTTGTTTGTTGCGGTATATCCATTTTGTGCCTATTATGTTGTGCTTCCGAGGATCGGGACGCTTAACCAGTTCCCATACATTATTCAGCTCAAATTGTTGAAGCTCTTCTTGCATAGCTTGAATCCATTCAGGTTCCATGAAGGCTTCTTCAACTTTCTTGGGTTCTGTTATTGAGACGAATGCGAAGTGCCCACAGAAATTTGCTAGCTGAGTTGCCCTTGAACGAGTGAGTGGACCGGGTGCATTGATGCTATCAATTATTCTTTCAATCTGCACTTCATTAGCAACACGAGGATGTACTGGGCGAAGATTTTGCTCTTGCTGATCATTGTCGTTGTTAGAGGGAATGTCTTTAGGCTGAGCATTGTCTTCAGGTTGATCAGGTGCTGAGATGATAAGTTTCTTCTTCAGGATGAGCTTCAGAAGGTATAATCTCTCCAGTTCCCATAAGCTTGATTGTTCTCACTAGCTGGAATCCCACACCATAGCCCTTATTGATTCACTGAATTTTGGTCAACCTTCATTCTTCTAGCAAATTTGGCAACGAGAGTGCTCTCTTTGAAGGACAGTGTTATTCGTTTGGGTCTCAACGCAACGCACCATTCCACTGTTTCAATCAACCGTTTATAATGAAAAGAGAACTCCTGAAGCAACTCTCCCTTGACAGGACTCGTCAGAGTAGTTGCTGCTTCAGTCGCGGCAATCTTTTTCCTGACAATGTTGTAAATGCCTATCCAAAGACATAAAACCCGTCTCATGTGCTTCTTTGGTGCAGCAAATTGAGGTGTGATGATGATTAGGACGATGCTACTTCACGGGTCCCCTCCTTTTCAGCATATCCCAACAGCTTCGACTTGCTCAAGCTCTTCCTGGCGCCAAATACTCTTGAGCACCGCCAAACACAGTAACTAGAACCACACTGTTCGGCTTCTGTCGCTTCACTTACTTTCCTTGCCATGACAGTATTGCCTCTATGTTTCACCTTTTTTTTAGTGTCAAGAGCTTATTGCACATAAGAAGATGGTGGGACTTGATTAACAAAAGCTTGATGGAAGCATATTAATGAGCTTTGATATCAGTCTTCAAATTGATTCGCGTATGGCAGGTTCCATTTGCAAGATGGCAGCAATGGCTTCAGGCCAGTAATTTTCTTGGTATATTGCTTAGGTGCTTCTTGTACTTACTCTTCGATCATCGTTGTAATTTCGTGGCCATTGGTCTCAATGTAAGTATTCTATAATTCTTGGTACGTTCGACGAGAGTGGCTCATGTGTGTTCTACTTATTGCACCTTGTTTACGATATAAAGTTCCGAGATGTGCGCGATAAATTTCGCACTTTAGATCATTCTGCAGCGACCGGTCCATTTCATTATGCATTTTCATTTTATTTCTGCAGTTGACCATGTTACGGTCACGCCTGAAGAATTCAGATGTGTGATTATGTGCCCAAATAGAGTTGAAATCAGAGTATGATGCATCCTCACAGCTGGTTAGATTCTTGACTTCCAATTTGTCCTTATCTCGCTCCATTAGCATAGAATTTGCATCTTTATCAGTGCGGCCATGTCTTGCTCTTACATATGCGAGCCCTTTTCGAACATATTTGAGCCGAATCTCATTATTTAGCCATACTTACTCTCCTTTCATTCTATGTAAAGTTAATATGTGCATTCACCGCGTTAGTATACATAGCATATGGTCTATGACTCATCTGGTCCGCCAATAAAGAAGCGAGGGAAGCATGTGAATGTATAATCTTAGTAGCGATATGCCCAGTAAATGTTAGGGTGGGTGGACGGAAAAATATCTCTATGATGACGACAAAAACCGCTCATTTCGGCGAACTATTGTATTGTTCGGAAATGCAGGATAGTCGATGTACATAGAATGTCCTTCGATAGAGCGCTGGTGTGTCTCCCTCTCCGACAGTCATTTTCGACCTGTTACATACATCTAGGCTAACTCGGAATGAACGTGTGACTTCTATGGAAGTTGATGCTCTACTCGGAAGTAGGTCACTTCAATGATTGATGAGACTCATGTCCTAAGTGTAGCCAAGGACCCGGCGTGATGGGAAAGTTATCCTACATGCCAAGAATGTCTACTTTATGCCCTCCTCTCTCTGTAGGTTCGAGGAGTCCTCCAGCATGATCTCGCGCTTTATGCCTAGAGACTTCGGAGCTACGTTTAGTGGTGCGCTGTGCCCCATGAGGAAAAGGGAATCTACAGATCCAGAGATGTGCTGAACAATCATGCTTTTTTTGATACTCGTCTCTATCAACATCTATTCTTAGATTCCTTAGTTGCAAGACTTTCTGAGAGCAATCTTAGTCACAGGCGGAAAGTCAGCTTTTTGCTTGTTCAGCAAGTGCGTATATGCGCTATTTTGTGCGTTATGAAATTCAGTGGTACACGTTCTTATGTATACGTTGACAATGCGCCATCAAGCATGAGACTGAACAGTTTGAAGTGAACGCCCCAAGGGATTTCAGACAAGCATGACTTGTACAATCCTCATGATGTAATCCTTCGAAGAGCTGCAACTCTACTCGTCACGAAGTGCCTTTCAAATAATCGCTCTACCCTACAACCTTTACCATGGTATAGTGTCAGCAATGTGATGTTGGCTCTTGTCGGATGCTCAGTTCAGAGTACGGTCTTTGTGTTTATTGAAGACGTGTATAAGGATTGAGCCTACCCAATTTAGAAGACCTTCTTTTCTCCAGTCATGTGGATGTGATGGTAGACCAATCCCTCACTTATCAATATCTCTAGTCTGAGAATGACTCGGCTGTGATCACCCTTACCCGTTCCAACGCAGCGGACGTACTCTATGAGCGCGTTCACTTATCTTGGTGTGAGCTGGTTGAGTAGTCCTTGTCATTTGCATCGGTCTGTCTCTCTTGAAGCCTGATGATAGCAAGTCTATGTGAGGTCCTTGTCAATGTTGACGTACTGCAGCTTCCGGCAACGTATGCTGTTATAGGGGCCAGATCTCGCTTCTGACAGCATCAAAAAAACTGAATCGGCATATAACATACTACAACTATACACTACAAAAAAAAAAAAAAAGAGACATCGTTCGGCTATCATGAAGCGAGTGCTCATGTAGCCTTGTGAGGCTGAATATCGATTTGCTCTACCTCGCAAGCAAGAACAGCTATGAGCGCTTGCCAGATAAGCTTTGCGTTCGCTCTGTGAGTGTGTATGGGACTTTTCGTGGATTAAAGCCTCTTGGAAGAGAGTGACATTACGGCGAAGGTTAGCGTTGATTTCTTGCTTTCTTGTCGTTCAGAGTTCATGGCTATTCCTTGTTCTTCTTACTTATAGTTTCGGTGAGTGGTACTGTTGCATTCCGTTCAGGCTTGCTGTGTACTCTCCCTGAGGAGCTCACGTGTAGACCGAGATTTGCTTTATACAGTGTGGCTACCTATGTCGACATGTGGTATATGGTCCACTTCTATATCATTTCTCTGTTATTCAATGATGCAGCTCAGAGATGTCATTTTCATTTCATTCTTGAGCTTGATTTCGTTTCCCCTTCATGTAACTGTTTCTGATACACTCTCTCTTGTGGTGTAGATATGTTTTTAGATGCTAGCACTTTCTTCTCGTGGTGAATTCTTCTACTTGCTTCACCAGCATTGCAAGTTACCCTTCCAATGTCTTCAGGAATCAGAACTCGCTCGTCAGATTCTTCTTCAGATGAGGAGACAGCTTTTGCCTTCAAGGCACGAGTTCGCCCATAGTTTGGACCGTAGATATCTCTTTTCTCAGAAAGCTGAAACTCATGTGTGTTGAGCCTCTCAAGTATGTCAGACGGCTCGAGTGTCTTGAAATCAGGACGTTCTTGAATCATCAGGGCTAGGGTGTCAAACGAACTGTCAAGTGATCTCAGTAGTGTCTTGACGACTTCATGCTTGGTGATCTCAGTAGCGCCGAGGGCTTGAAGCTCATTTGTGATGTCAGTGAGTCGGTCAAATGTGAGCTGGACATTCTCATTGTCATTTCGCTTGAAGCGGTTGAAGAGGGTTGCGAAGGACACTGATTCTCTGATCTCTCTGGGTTGAGACGCCTTCATTGACCTTGGAGAGCCAGTCCCAGACCAGCTTAGATGTTTCCAAAGCACTCACACGGCCATACTGTCCTTTGGTCAGATGACCACAGATGATATTCTTGGCAGTAGAGTCCAGTTGAACGAATATCTTGATATCGCCAGTACCAAAAGCAAAACAAGTGCTGTTATTGCGGTTGACAGAATAGAAGATTTCGAAGTGACCTCATATATCGTAGCACGCACGACCCTGGGAACGTGCCCGCTCTGCAT
This sequence comes from Triticum urartu, assembly GCF_003073215.2. Lineage (NCBI taxonomy): Eukaryota > Viridiplantae > Streptophyta > Magnoliopsida > Poales > Poaceae > Triticum > Triticum urartu. Next base: position 289,578,813 of record NC_053025.1, on the reverse strand, counting down.
TGTACACCGCTTATGACCGATTATTGATACGAGAGTGCGTTGCGTCAATCCTTCAGAGTTATGTTCTACATAGTTCCACCTCCATGCGGTCAGTCTCTACGTATTCCTAATTCAGATTCCTAGGTAAGTGATAAGTTTAATGATATGTTATTTCGCAGACGCTAAAGACTTGGTGGCAGCGCGCGGAGACCTAGATGATCACGGCCATCTTATCCTGCACGACTCGTGCGAGGCATAGGCTAAAACTTCCCATTGGAGTTAAAAATCGCCGAGAGTTAAATTATATTTGAAGATGCTATCACATATGAACAAGAGTATATGAGTTCTATATGACTAATGTGAGTCTGGATTATACGTACCTTGCTCTGATACCAATTGAAAGTGCGTTATATCGACTAGAGGGGGGTGAATAGGCGATTTTTATGAAAGTCTTCAAAACGTGGAAGTTATGAAGACAAACGATAGAAATAAACATATTACCCTGCAGCGGAAGGTAGACTACACTAGGCAAGCCATAGTCAAGTATTCAATGGAGTGAAAGCACAATGACTAATAGCAGCAATGTAGTAAGGATCAGGTAGGAAGATATTATGAAGCCAAACAGAAAACACAGTCACCTAGTGAAGATAAAAGATAGTGCAATCATACAATGACTTCACAAGGAGTAACAGTAAGTAAAGGGAAGGGAAGATGAAACCAGTGACTCGTTGAAGACAATGATTTGTTGGACCAGTTCCAGTTGCTGTGACAACTATACGTCTGGTTAGGGTGGCTAGGTATTTAAACCTTAGGACACACAGTCCCGGACACCCAGTCCTGAACACGCAGCTCAGGACACCCAGTCCTCACCGTATTCCCCTTGAGCTAAGGTCACACAGACCTCGCCCAATCACTCTAGTAAGTCTTCAAGGTAGACTCCCAAATCCTCACAAACTTCGTTCACCGGCAATCCACAATGTCTCTTGGATGCTCAGAACGCGACGCCTAACCGGCTGGAGGATGCACAGTCCTCAAGTGTAATAAGTCTTCAGATCACACAGACAAGAAGACTTAAGTGATGCCTAATTCTCTTTGGCTCTGGGTGGTTAGGGCTTTATCCTCGCAAGGAATTCTCTCTCAAAGGCTTCGAGGTGGGTTGCTCTCAAATGACAAAAGCCGTACTCTGAATCTGAGCAGCCAACCGTTTATGGTTGTAGGGGGTGGGCTATTTATAGCCACTTGGCAACCCGACCTGATTTGTCCGAAATGACCCTTGGTCACTAAGGAACTGACACGTGTTCCAACGGTCAGATTTCAAACTCACACGGCAACTTTACTTGGGCTACAAGCAAAGCTGACTTGTCCGACTCTGGACAAGATTCGCTCTCAAAGTCTTCACTCGAAGACATAGGTTTTGTTTAAGCATCACTTCAGTCATTCTGACTGGTTCTCTTGGACCCCACTTAACAGTACGGTGGTTCCTATGACTCAACAAAGGGGAAGAAAAAGAACTACGAAAGATCTAAGTCATCGAGCTCCATAGGCTTCATGCGATGTCTTCTCTTGTCATAGTCTTCAATGTGAATATCTTCATATACCACCTTTGACTTCAATGTCTTCATACATTTTTAGGGGTCATCTCTGGTAGGAAAATCGAATCAATGAGGGACTTCTACCTGTGTTATCCTGCTATTCTCACAAACACATTAGTCCCTCAACTAGGTTTGTCGTCAATACTCCAAAACCAACTAGGGGTGGCACTAGATGCACTTACAATCTCCCCCTTTTTGGTGATTGATGACAAACTAGTTGAAGTTTTCAACGGGGAATATAGTCTGTGAAATTGTAAAGGATAAGGAATTGTCTTCATAAGTTGTAAGGGCTCCCCCTGAAGATGTGCACATAAGTAATTTGCTTTTGGAATGCAAATGCACATGGCAGGTTGTACTTGTGGAGATCCACTTCAACTTATGCTGACAATCCACTATGCATGAGAAAGTATGTGAAGATAATGATATGCATAATGGAAAATGGACGTCTGCAGAATGATCTAAGTGCGGAATTTATCGTCGCACATGCGGAATTTATCATCGCAACACAAGGTGGCAAATAAGTAGCAGACGACCATCGAGTTTAAGTGTTACAACTGAAAGAACCAAATGTAGCAAAACGAGAGTTGTAAGCACGAAGCAAAATATAAAGCGCCCGCCCATATGGACCCGCTTGAAGACTATCAAACTCATATGCTTCTCCCCCTTTTGTCAGTAAGGACCAAAAAGGTTTGAAGACATAGCGCATCTACTCGTTCCCATAAAGAGTAGGTGAAGCAGCAGGGTCGTTGGTGGTGTTTGGCGGTGCAGAAGAGCTTGGAGCAGAGTCGAAGCGTGCTCAAGGAGGTGACGGTGAAGTAGCATCGTCTTCATCCTCTACTATAAGTAAGTGCCATGTCATCTGTAGCCAACATGTATAACAATCGATACTCAAAAACTAATTCTTAAATATCATTTCTTGCAAAGCACAATAAGTGTTATTTCTTCACAAGTTTTGGATGCAGGTTGAACAGTTGAACGCTTTTGTTTGCAAAAGATACATTTTTATCTATTTCACCTGGATGTTTGTGAGCTCTAGAGATGAAATAATATCCGAAGAAACCTATCGATACCCGTTACACATGAGATGAACCCCACATCCTTTGTCAAAATACCTGATCAATGCATTTCACTCTTTGATGCAACACACGGCCACCTTACTACTCCCTCCGGTCCTTTTTAGTCTACATTAAAGAAAAATCCATTTTCCCGCAATGCTCTGCGTATTAGCGTGTTGGGGCTGTTCTTTCCAACTTTACCCCTCCATTATGTTCGCTCGCACACATGCCTGTAGTTACTCCCATCTCTCTCTCCCATGCATGTCCTTCACGCCTTCCCAAGGCAGGCAGCCACCTACCTCTTACTCTCCTCCCCAGTCCCCACCGGTCCCATCTCACCTTCCCATTCTCCCATGTCTGCTACATCCCGTACATCTCCATGGATGAAATGCACCCATCGTGGTTGTGGTAGGATAGCCAACCCTAGTGAGACCATGGATGAAAGCTTGGTTGACGTGGACGACATCGAGCTCGCGTACCGAAGCGTGCTCCCGCTCGTGGATGACGACGCGCTTGTGGAAGACGAGGCGCTAACTGACGACAACGTGTTGCAGCTAGGCGATGTGTTCCAGGTGTGTGGCGCGCCCGCGGACGGCGACGCACTCGTGCAAGGCGGCGCGCTCGCAGACTAGAGCATGCACCTGGATGACGATGGCGTCCACGCGCTTGAGCACGTCGTACGGGTGCTGGTCGAGCTTCTAATCTATGGCGGGCTGTTCATTTTAGGAGGGAGTTGAAAATTTTGGCGGAAAGATTTCATCTGCCAAAATTAAACAAATTGTTTTGGCTCCAATTCCACTAGTATCAAGCGACGATGCTGTTCTTCTTGCCTCGGCGTTCTTCATGCTCAAATGCCATGCAATGGGTGAGAGATTGGCGCGGATGCTGAGAAGATTTTGCACACACACACACAAAGAGAGAGAGAGAGAGAGAGAGAGAGAGAGAGAGATGCATGCGCCTGCATGCAGAGATTGAGCGGAGAGAGAGAACCTGCATACATGCAGAGAGGTGGACAAAGGAGAATGTGGGCGCGAGAATACAGGGTGTCGAGCCAATCATTGCATGCGCACAATAACTACCCAGCGTCCCTTCTATAGCAAACCAGGGGCAAAATAGTCCAATTTTTGCTGCTCTCTCCTCTCCTTGGTATGCGGGTTGAGCATAGAACACAAAAAAAGGACCGGAGGGAGTACTATAGATTAGTACGACCAAAAATTGAACTAACATTATATATAGTACGATAAATGTTGATGCATGTCACCTAAAATTATATCATTCAAAACTATGTTCAAATACGAATCCAACGATATAGTTTTTGTTGAGATGCACTAACATTTTGTCAGTTAAATCTTTAGTCAAATTCAATGGGGGACTAATAAACCACAACTGATGTAGTACAAGTGTAGAGGGTGGTGCTGCACGGGAGTCTCACCTCTCACCCCGCTCGTGGCGTGGCAGTAAACCCGTCATATCACAAAACCCAACCACTCCCAGTAATAAGTGGCCTGGTAAAATAAACGGACAAGCAACCATCACATCCCTCCGTCTTTATTGCATTTCATCTCTCTGCATTTACTTTCTCCGGTTCATCTCGCACACTCGATCCCTAGTGAAAGTGCATTATATCGACTAGAGGGGGGTGAATAGGCGATTTTTATGGAAGTCTTCAAAACGTGGAAGTTATGAAGACAAACGATAGAAATAAACCTATTACCCTGCAGCGGAAGGTAGACTACACTAGGCAAGCCATAGTCAAGTATTCAATGGAGTGAAAGCACAATGACTAATAGCAACAATGTAGTAAGGATCAGGTAGGAAGATATTATGAAGGCAAACAGAAAACGCTGTCACTCAGTGAAGATAAAAGATAGTGCAATCATACAATGACTTCACAAGGAGTAACAGTAAGTAAAGGGAAGGGAAGATGAAACCAGTGACTCGTTGAAGACAATGATTTGTTGGACCAGTTCCAGTTGCTGTGACAACTGTACGTCTGGTTAGGGCGGCTAGGTATTTAAACCTTAGGACACACAGTCCCGGACACCCAGTCCTGAACACGCAGCTCAGGACACCCAGTCCTCACCGTATTCCCCTTGAGCTAAGGTCACACAGACCTCGCCCAATCACTCTGGTAAGTCTTCAAGGTAGACTCCCAAACCTTCACAGACTTCATTCACCGGCAATCCACAATGTCTCTTGGATGCTCAGAACGCGATGCCTAACCGGCTGGAGGATGCACAGTCCTCAAGTGTAATAAGTCTTCAGATCACACAGACAAGAAGACTTAAGTGATGCCTAATTCTCTTTGGCTCTGGGTGGTTAGGGCTTTATCCTCGCAAGGAATTCTCTCTCAAAGGCTTCGAGGTGGGTTGCTCTCAAACGACAAAAGCCGTACTCTGAATCTGAGCAGCCAACCGTTTATGATTGTAGGGGGTGGGCTATTTATAGCCACTTGGCAACCCGACCTGATTTGTCCGAAATGACCCTTGGTCACTAAGGAACTGACACGTGTTCCAACGATCAGATTTCAAACTCACACGGCAACTTTACTTGGGCTACAAGCAAAGCTGACTTGTCCGACTCTAGACAAGATTCGCTTCAAAGTCTTCACTCGAAGACATAGGTTTTGTTTAAGCATCACTTCAGTCATTCTGACTGGTTCTCTTGGACCCCACTTAACAGTACGGTGGTTCCTATGACTCAACAAAGGGGAAGAAAAAGAACTACGAAAGATCTAAGTCTTCGAGCTCCATAGGCTTCATGCAATGTCTTCTCTTGTCATAGTCTTCAATGTGAATATCTTCATATACCACCTTTGACTTCAATGTCTTCATACATTTTTAGGGGTCATCTCTGGTAGGAAAACCGAATCAATGAGGGACTTCTACCTGTGTTATCCTGCAATTCTCACAAACACATTAGTCCCTCAACTAGGTTTGTCGTCAATACTCCAAAACCAACTAGGGGTGGCACTAGATGCACTTACACCTAGCTACTACTCCTAGGGCCAGTTCTTTTGGCGGCTTCCCCACCTTTTCCCACAGGGCGCCTCACTCATTTATTTGGGCTTCTAAACTACTACACCGTCCTGGTTTATTCCTCACCATTGTAATTTGTGCTAAATTTTGACCAAAGATTTAACTGGTTTATTCCTCACCATTGTAATCCCTCCGTCTAGGTGTGTAAGTCATCTTACAAAAACCAAATAATCCCAAAACACTTAGGCGTGGTGCATTAACTTCTACCTCATTTCTTGTTTCTTGACATATCAAACAATAAGAGATAAAGAGTGTGCATGCTTTTAATGACTTGAGATATCAAACACGACATGCAGTGGTTAGTTCATTGCATGGAATACTATTAATTAGCAAATAAACATTAATGTTTCTCATTTTCTCCTCCTCCTTGGTCACGGTGCACAGCCTAAGATGACTTACTCACCTAGACGGATGAAGTAGTGCATGTGACATGCACTAACATTCGGGAATTTGCATGCCTTTCCAACCAGTGAGATACTCTGTACAAAGTACGACAGAGAAATAACCACAGAGAAGGAAGCTAAAAGTAAACAATCAAACGAGCATTTTTGCATTTGTTTTGCATTGAACCGTTTCACAAGCTTGACTAGTGTTGTTTTTCTACTTTTGCAAAAACCGCATCGTAATGTTAAAATGCGCATTTGGACGTACATAAGTAATAGTAGTACTCCCTCCGTCTAGGTGTATAAGTCTTCCCTCCTTGGTCACGGTGCACAACCAAAGATGACTTATTGACCTGGATGGAGGGAGTAGCACAGTCTGCAAGCATATATCGAGAGAGACGTGTAGTGCGATAGTATATAGTAAAGTTTGTGCTATATGCACGTACTTGCAAAATGCGTACGAATACACAAGGTTTCAAAACTTTCCCTATTATATACTTAATTAAGGATGCTAAAAATTCCTGAACGTTAGGGATTTATCATTTGCGTCCCAAAACTAATGAGATCGCCTTACAAAACAAAAATTACACTCCTCCTAAAAGCCACGACGCTCGCAGGAGCGCTTGCGGCGCGCCACGAGTGCCCTGGTGCATGGCCGTTTCCCAGGCAGCGCGCCGACACAACGCCTCTTCCTCAGCCTCGCAACTCGCGAGGTGCTGATTGGCGGCTTGTCGGCGAGCGAGCGCGATCTCACCGGTGTGGTGATCCGGCGCCAACAGGTACTCCTCCTTGCTGGAAGCGTGCACCCGGTCCATGTACCGCCAAGCGTAGATGAGGCGCTTGGGCCCGACTGCACTCAGGGCGTCGGCACGGGCGTCCTCCGCCACCCTCACGGCCCTCGCATGAGCCTTCTGCCAAAGAGCCAATCGCCTGACTCTCTCGGATGCAACATAGGCCTCCCAGGCAGCTTGTTCCGCGGTGCGCTTCTCTTCCTCGGCCTTCTTCTCCGCCTCTATTTTGGCGCGCTCTGCTGGAGGCAAAGCCTCACACAAGGCGACATCCATTTCATTCCAAATCTCCTCAAGGCTGGGGGGGCTCGGCGGGCGGCGCGGCTTTCTCCTCGTAGCGGGGAGCCGACGCGTCCTCCGGCGCGCGTGCTAGTGAGATTAGGAACGCCGACGCGTCCACCCCAACGCGTCGCGGCGAGGAGCGGAACACCGACGCGTCCTCCTCGACTAGTGGCGGCGAGGAATGGAATGGCGATGCGTCGCGTAGCGGCAAGGAGCGGAACACCGACGCGTCCTCCTCGACTAGTGGTGGCGAGGAACGAAACGACGACACGTGACCGTCCGCGCGGTGCAGCGAGGGGCTCCTAGGGATTGGGAGGGGCGATGCCATGGTGGTCGACGTGAGAGGGAGGGGAGGAGATAGCGATGAACATGAACGTGAGGGGGAGGAGATAGCGATGTCGTGGGAGGCGCGGTATTTATAGCGAGCAATGGCACACCTACATAAGATATGGACTGAGTTGTACTGACTTAACCGCAGGTCCAGTTGCGTCACTGACATGTGGGCCAGACCCCTGTTGGGCCCATATGTCAGTGACCCAATGCACCTGCAGTTAAGTAACAGCTACGTGGGCATATTTGTTGGAGTAAATTACGGGGGAGCGAAGGGGTGGAAATATTGCTGGTCACAACGGATTGGACGAGCGTGGGGGGAGGAGAGTCATGCATGCAGATTTTTTCACACGGGGTGGAATGGTGGGACCGCCGGAGGGAGAATGAGAGTTTGGCAGTCATATTGTTTCCACACATGGAGAGGAAAAGATTTGGAGACAAACGGGCTTCCTGCAGGTATGGGGAACGGTGCATAATAAGTCATCTTGCATGCCGGGCTAGGTATAGTCTCAAGTCATTAAAAACATACACGCCCCACATAAGGATGGCAATTTTATCCATGGATATCCGACCCGAATGGATAGGGTTTGGATATGCTTTTGTGTCCATGGGCGGCGCCCAAACCCGACCCGATTGTTCGTGGGTAGGGCATGGATATAATCTTGTATCCATGGATATACCCAAACCCGACCCGATAGTATGACTTAATGGAAAAAAAAATATTCCATCGCTGCCCCACGTTCACATGTCCCACGACAATTTTACACTTTTTTTATCTAAACCATGCATAAGAAATCACACAATCCCCATCATAACTTTTATAAGTTGACAGTCAATCCACTCTGTAACATACTCCAACACCCCTTCCCTTATTTTTATCTCCTTCTTAAATGACTCGTCATTCTCATCTGTTAGAAAAATGCTAAATGATCTTAGGTTGTTACTGGATGTTGATTTACGATAAGTGAAGCCTAGCCTGCCACGAGGTGAAGAACGGAAGAGTTTATGTTAATATTGTGTTATGTTTTATTTACATGTCTCGAGAGGACCCAATGGATATCCAGTGGATATGGATATCCATCGGATTTGGAAATGGACACAATTTTTCACCCATGGATTTTTTCATGGCCGTATGGATTTGATATTGTTCAACCCGATCCAAACCCGACCCATTGCCATCCTTAGCCCCACACATGTTCATATTTCAAGGTGCACTAAATTATTGCATGCGATGATTAAGGCTGGCCATAATGGTGGTATCTTAGCTGGTATCATGCACACGGGAATAGCAAACATGCTGATGTGGCAAAGAATTAAAGAAGAGAGGGGGGATTAGAGTAACTAGTGTTCATGCATGCATCTCGTTTTCCATTCACATTTTACAAGTAAAATTCGTGGACAAACTTTGACCCAAAGTACGATGGGGACTAGTAAACCTGAATGGAGGTAGTAGTTTTTTTAATCAAAGAAGGGTTTCCCCTTCCGATTTTCATTACTGAAAACCAGCATCTAAATCTAAATCATAGTATTTGCCCTAGAACTACCAGGTTCAACATCTCGCAACATAAACCCATACAACCTCCATCGCAAAAAAACCATACAACCATACGCCAAGGAGGTACGTAGTACTATGAATTCCATTTTCGCTCCATACCAATCGTTCTAAAAACTACTTACTACTTATAACGCACCATTGCAAATCAGAACTCTTAACCCTGCTAAAAAACGATATTTTAAACGTGGCTACTCGATCTGTGGCAACTGGCGAGCCACCGCGCTCCAAGTCGTTCACCTGTGGTCCCGACCATCAACTCCTATAGATCAAATTATCACGCGAGCTGACTATTCCTACAAAGGTGCTCCACCACGTACCCGGTACCCGCGAATGCAGCAATCGTGCACCTAGGGTTTTAGGGTTTATTTGTTAACGTCGCCTTTATGTAACACTCATGTGTGCAAGACAGCGAGAGGCCGACTGCGTGCGTGCGCCTTTTCTCTTCGTATATGTACTCCACCGTTTGTCTGGTGTCCAAAAAATTATAATAACTACTAGCAATGTGCCAGTGCGTTGCCACACGATCAAAGTAGATTAATACATATTCACCGATTTGATAGAAAAAAAAGTCTAGTTTTGAAATACGTATATCACTAAAAATATGTTATGTTTCACTCAAAATATATTCCTTTGGCGGTTTTGATGAGATAAGGAAGGAATGTTGTTGGTTTCAAGATTTGAGAAGTGGTATATGTCTAATTTCTACTCTTACTAGCAAGATGCCCGTGCGTTGCATGGAACATCAAGATCTTATGGGAGAAAAGGATGAACGAGGGAAGGCCTTATCTGCAAATGTGGTGAAGAGTGCGGGTAAATTGCCATATTTTCCTTCCTATCCGTCAGATATAAATCGGACGACCTACATTGCAGGATGGCAGGCCCACCATCATCACCAACTCTATTTTTTATCCCTACTCTTATAAAAAGCATTGTCGGTGATGATCGTGTGCCTGCCATCCTGCAATATAGGTCGTCCGATCTATATCTGACGGATAGGAAGGAAACTATGGAAATTTTGCAAAAAGATACCCACACCCCTCTCCACATTTGCAAATAAGGCCTTCCCTCGCTCATCCTTTTCCCCCACAAGATAAACTACTCATACAAATGCATCTTGATGTTCCGTGCAACGCATGGGCATCTTGCTAGTTGTTGCAAAAAGCCCATGTGTGTGTGAGAGAGAGGGAGAGTGGAGGAGGACAGAGTGCATGTGTGACAAAGACACAAGGAGTGTGTGTGCGATAGGTATCAGCTTAAAATGAGGCGATAGTGTGTGTGTGCACGATCGAGAGGGCGTGTCTCAAGAAGGGAAGAAAAATCTACATAGATACAAGGCGCGGGAGAGAGACATGTATGCGATGGTGGAAGCACGAGTGTGCGGGTGTATAAACCTATCTAGAGGCTAGCTAGTCGATAAATGTTTGTGAGAGAAATACGAGTCGGGGTGCAAAAGCGAGAGTTTTGTGTGTGAGAGAGAGAGACGGTTGTCGGGAAGGGGAGTGGAAGCAGGAGTTGTGTGTGTGTCTGTGAGAGAGAGAGAGGAGACAGTAGTCGAGGTTGTCTGATTGGTAAACAAATGAATAATGTCAGTATAGGATGGAGACGAAAAGGAGACCGCAACAAATGTTGTGTCTATAGGAGAGAGAAAGAGAGAGAGAGTAATTTTAGTGGTATGAGTCATATGTAGAGACATATAGGGTGTGTGAGAGAATCCCATAGAGAGAAAGAAAAAGTGAAAGACGAGTGGAGACTCTGTGTGTGGCGGTGAAAAAGAACGCTAAGGTACCGAGTGATACCAGAGAACAGTAGAGACGTGAGAGATAATGAAAACCATGTAATGTATAATGATAGGGAGAGTGTGACACTTCTCAAGGGAGACGTCGAGAGACCATGTTTGCTAGGATAGGAGAAACATGAAGTGAGCGTGCGGGTGAGCTGGAGAAAAGAGAGTGATAGCTACCTGAAGGAGCATGCATGCGAGAGAGATGGGTGTGAAAGGAGTGAACAAAAAAGGGATTCAAATATTTGAATTCGAGATGATGATACATGTAATCCATACTCGAACCAAAATTGATCTATCAAACATGCATACTCATATGAATTCACGCACATCTATGTTATTTAATATGTAGATATTACTGATCCATACATTTTAGTAGAGCATAATTTGGTTAAATTTTTTCGAATTCAACCTTAAGATTTCGAGATCATTGTATTTGTAAATCATATTATACATATAAAGTAGCAGAATTCTTTGTTGTGCTTTTGAAAGTATATATAAAAAATGATGTATATAGAATGTAATTCCAATTGAAAATGGATCCCGCCCGAAAAACAAATAGAATACAAACGGGATTCAAATTGAGTTGGCACGGTAAACGTGCACTCTGCAAAATTTGGATGAAGCGGGGAAAGTCGCAGTAACCGCCTGAAACCAAAATCTGCGAGATGGAAATCACTACTGCCTATCCCTGCCATGCAAAGCCTATCTGTTGGATTTCTATAGGTTTCGATAGGGGTAGGTTTGTAATTTCACCCAAATGTGACGTAACTGCCTCTCACCCGGATTCATACACGGTGGGCGCCAAAACACAGTGTGTCCTCGGCCGAAATCGACTCCCTCCCCGATTCATATTCATACACGGTGGGCGCCAAAAACAAACTCTCGTCGGCAAATATTCGGTGTATGCGAGATTACCGTCCTATCCTCAACCGACTAATGTTGCTATGATGTAGTAGAAATTTGAAACGGGGGCTAAGTTTGTAAATTTCCTCGCATTTGAGACAAGCGTGCCCTGAATACATGGTCACCCCTTCCTCTCTACCTCCCTTTTCCCCATTCGTACTCCGTGGGCGCCAAAACACCCTCTCCACCCCACCCTCCTCCGTCTGCCGCCGTCCGCCATCCCATCCACCGCCGTCCTCCTCCACCATGCCGGAGCTGATACCCCGACGCCACCGTCCATTAAAAGAGATCGACCTCTCTCATCCACGGCTTCGGACCGGGATCCTTGCATCCCGTCCTCTCGCTTCATCCCCGCCATCGTCCACCTTGCCGGCGCCGCTCCTACGACCGTCTCGTCCACCGCGCCCCGCCGCTACCGTCTACCCTCCTAGATCTGCTTCCACGCCGCCGATAGCCATCGCTACCGCAGCACCGTCAAATTCTCAGCAGATGCGTGCACGGCACCGCACCAGAGGCGGTACTCTTTCGTATCTGCTCAACTTATTTATCGCAGCAAGAAAATAGATCGCCACTTCTTTACTCTGATTTCTTGTCTTGGTTGCGATGTTGCCTTTGTCCGGTTTGCACCTTCAGATCCGCCATGGCACGCTCAACACTATACTCCCAATGCTTATGGTTTTCCCCTTTTATATTCCACACTAGTTAAATCACAGTAGGCTAAATTTCAAAATGGGGTCAGTCGATTTTTCAGAGCTCGCCGGAGTTCGCCGATGCGATCGAACGGGCTCGGGTGGTTGTGGGGCCTCACCGAACGAAGAAAACTCAACGGGGGGGGGGGGTGGGGGGGGGGGGGGGGTGGCGGAGGAACACATGTGGTGGGGGCCGGTGGTCCGGCCCGCGGCCCGTGCGATGTTCTGTATGGGAAGAATCAGAGACGAGGAAGAAGAAGGGTTAGGAGACGTAGGATCTTCATCCAACCGCCTGAAATGGTCGAGAGACAGCTGGGAGTTGCATCCTTAATGCGCTCTGGTTCATCATGTGTGGGCACTGCGCAACCAACATTTTATTATCCAAAATCTGCTTGCTCTTCTTTACCATGTTCCTCTTTCGTTCTTCTTTAATATGTACTCTCTCCGTTCCTAAATACAAGTCTTTGTATAGATTCCACCATGGACTACATATGGAGCAAAATGAGTGAATCTACACTCTAAAATGTATTTGGATACATCTGTATGTGATCCATAGTGGAAATCTCTACCAAGACTTATATTTTGGAATGGAGGGAGTATGATAGTAGTACAGTATGTTCCTTGTACTGAAGATGAGCAGGGACATTTGCAGTGTAGAGGTCTATATGGTCGGTTGTGATGGACACTTTGAGCCTCTTTGATTCGTAGGATAGGTAGTGGCCTGCCCACTTGAATCCTATAAGAATAGCAAGGAAATGCGGGGAGCTGTGTCGCCTTTGAGAGTTACACTGATATTAACAGTACCGCACCTTCACTTGAAGAGAGCTGGTATCCGAAGCCTTTCTAGCCATACCGGCAATACTAGCACATATATTCCAGCAAGTTCCACTTTGCTGATTTTACTCTGATGTTTAAGGTTTTCCCGTTATATCTACACTATGATCTGTGTAGCTGCTTTCTGTCGCACTAGCAGCAGTCCACTCTTGAAGCTAAACACTGCAATGACTTACAAAATTGGCACCAAGGCATTGAGTGCCATTCTGGATGCAATGAAACTTATACACTCCCCACATGTTGATTCTTGTTCAGAATATGATCCTAATGACTATTCTAACCTTGAGGAGTCAAAGGAAGATGGCCTGCCTGTTCACCCATCAAGGTGTCTGTTCTAATTTGGCAATGTTTTATTGATTGTGGGTATCTTGCATATGTTGTCTTGCATTTCTTCTACTTTGTTGCACCGCCATCTGCTTAGTTTACTCATCATATATGCCGAGATGCCATGCCCATCCATTATCAATACATATTCCATCTGTCATCATACCATGTTTTTCCACTCAAATGTTGTTCTTGTGCATCAGACATCAAAAAGGAAGAGGGTGATTTCCGAACCTGAAGGAGCACCTGCAAAGTCCTTGAAAAACGTGGTGGTGCCGGAGAAATCAGACATCACCCCACTTATATTGGTTGTACAACCAGTGACACAAAACGTAGGACTGACTCCAGCAGACTGTACCCATACTTCACTGGCCACACCACTAGCCCCACCACACAGGACCTGCACTCTAGCAAAAGGTATACCAATTTCATTTGCCATAGCACCAGCTGTACCACAGAAAAATCCCACTCCAGCAAAAAGTACAACAAGTCCACCGGCCGAAGACCTATCCCAACTGCAGAGACGGCCAATTCCTGCAGATTGGAACCCCATTCCATTTGTTCCCAGTTTAAAAGACAATGCTTTCAATGTTGTTAGGGACTACGTGCATATATTCCCATCATGGGAAGATTATTGTGAAGACAAACACCATTTTCACATCTTCTTGTCCAACTTACGTGTAAGTGCTATTATTCATGGTTATTATTTTCCTGTTTTCTGCTGATTGAACACATCAATCATTTACATTACATTGTTGTAACTAGGCGAGGGTCAATCTGGATAGTCATGACGAGCAAAGCTTGCTTGTGCTTTTCAAGGAAGCATTGCAGCAGTATCGGTGTTACCTGAGGAAATCACACTTTGATGGCAAGTCTATAAACGAATTTCCGGTGAAGTCTCCTGTGCTAAATTTAGAAGACATTGAATGGAAAAACCTTGTTATGCACTGGTCTCATTCCCAGGATGAGGTACTGTCTATGAAATCACATGACAATTTGAACTTCTACTTTTCCGCATGTGCCTTACAGATCTTTTTTGCAGGAAATCTGCTCGAAGAAGAATTCCGGTTTGACAAGAATGACAGGATAGCGCAAATATGTTGCCCGCTGCTTTGCTCTTGTTAGTACCTGTTGTCCTGTATCACTGTACTTGCATACATACCTGGTTCATTATGTGATAGCAGTATGCATGATAGCTTGCTTATCAATTGTTCGCTCCAAATTATCTAATCTGTATGAATGGTTACATTAGTGTAGAATATATCCAATGCCAATGTTTTTTTAGCTCTGCATTGTTCTTGTAAGTACATGCTGTCCTTTATCAGTGTACTTATAATGACAGGTAGTTGTTCATGTACCATCATTGTGCAGCTTATTTTCCTTTGCCCTCCATTTTCTACACATCATATCTATATTTACTCTTACCATAAGGTTGGTACTGAAGAAGTTTAGCTGTGCATTGCTCTTGGCTGTACCTTTTGCCTGTATCGCTGCACTTACATTTATAGCTACTTGGTTATGTAGCATCACTCTTCATCTTATCTTAAATATTCTCCATTTTTCGTATATTATCACATCTATATTTACTCTTAACAAAATGTAGAATAAAGGCAATGCTTTTGAAGAAGATTCTGTGGTAAACTTCTTGAATTGCCCCCCCATCAGCATGGACAAGGCCTTTATAGAGCCTGTCTTCACCAATAATGTAAGTTTGTCCATCTCAAGCCTTCAAACTTTGTTGTATATATTTGTTTAGGCATGACTGCAACAGCTGTTTATTTTTGGTGTTTGCATCAAATTGCTTGTTTAAAGTTTATTATGTAGGTCATAAACAAAAGTTTGTCCTTTCTTAATTTAAGTTCTCAGTTGTACAACCAAGTTCCTTCTTCAGACCATGTAAATTAAAATATACAGAGCAAGTGATCTTCTTTTGCACTGCATGTATGCTTCTGTTCTTCATCTGTAATCCAGTGGTGTGGTGAACCTACCCACTATAGCACAATATCATATTCTGCAATGTCTTAACTATGAACAATGTCATATCATTCTACTATTATTTAAACCGTCTCTTTATTTGCCAATCTAAAATGGTATAAATTGACAACACACTAACCATTGATACTTATGAGTTCTTGATATGTAATCCAGTGGTGTCGGGAAGATGCCAACTCCTTCACAATGTCATTTCCTGCCAGGTCTTGACCTGAACAATACCATATTGTGTTAATGCAATTTTAAATGGTGTCACTTTATTCGTCAGTAAGAAATGTGATGAATTGTCAGCACTGATACTTTTATGTGCAGAACCTGTCATCTGTCTGCTTGTTTATCTTTCAGAGTGAGGAAGATATAATTGTTGAACAAGCGCCGTCTCATCATCTTGCTCAGCTGCTTGCGCTTTAGCTCCCCAGCAGGGCTAACCTTTCTTGAACTCTATTGAAGTGTTGTAGGTTTTGTATATTATTTTGTCGGCGTGTTTATTTGCACTGGTGGCGATCTTTGATGCCCAGTGTATGTAATCTGCTGTCTGCTTGTGCTTTATTATCATAGTGGCGAACTTTGATGCCTAGTGGATGTAATATGCCGTAATTTCTTTATTGTATAGTCTTGGTTTTTTCTTATTCACGATGCTGCAGTTATTTTACTGTATATATATCATGTCTTCGCAGTAAACGGCCAAACCGTAAAATTGCGGTACATAATCGGGCCGTCATGCAATCACGATGTAGGTTGGGCCTGAAACGTGCCGAACAGCTCACGGGCCGGCAGCAGTCTGAAATGAACCCCGGCCCATGATTGTGCGAATCAAATCACGGGGTTTTAACAGGCCAAAATTGTCTCGGTCCTTGTTTGGCCCAATCAGATATCGGCTGCGAGCAGGCCGGATGCAAATGGGGTCGTAGTTAGGCCCAACTACATGACGGGATTTTAACAGGCCAAAATTAATATAGGGCTAAAATGTTAAACGGGCCCTTAACAGGCCAAAACTAATATCAGGCCGAATTACTAAGTGGGCCTTTAGCAAGTGGGCCCAAAGGCATAGTGTCCAGTTGACGGGCCGAATCTGATATGGGCCATAATTGAGCCCAAAGCCTCTTAAAGGGCCGGACCTGATCTGGGCCGTAATTTGGCCTAGAACGTGGTAGGCTTTTAACGGGCCGGATCTCATATGGGCCACTATTAGGCCCGGAGCGTGGCAGGCCATTAATGGACCGGATCAAATATGGGTCGGCATTTGGCCCAAAACATGGCAGCCGGTTAATGGGCCGGCCTCCTAGGGTCATCAAAATCTTGTGGGCCTACAGCTGGGACGGCCCATTAATGTCGGCGAAATCTCGCGGGCCTTTAGCTGGGCCGTCCCATTATGATCCGCAAGAATCTTGTGGGCCTTTACCTGGGCCGGCCCATTATGGCCCGCAAAATCTTGTGGGCCTTTAGCTGGGCTAGCCCATTATGGTCCGCAAAATCTCGTGGGCCTTTAGCTGGGCCGGCCCATTATGGTCCTCAAAATCCTTTCTTTTTTGAGGTTTTTCTCACTACTGCATGGTGCATTTGGATCACACGCAATGGAAGGACTTTCAGGCAGATTAGGCCCTCCTTTAGCTCTTGGAGATGTCTGTTTATTCATGATATCTCTCTGTTGGTACATAGGGTAAAGGATAGCATCAAGCCAAAACTTCTTGGTTGGATTCAGAGCCTTCCATAAGTTTCTCTGTATCTTGTTGTATATAGGTAAGCTCTTTAGATGTCTCTTAGGTAAGTTTTTTTATTTCTTTGTAAATATTTGTAACTCTTTATTGGTTCTGTGTGAGATGAATAAAGGACTGCGGGGCTATTGCCTCACAGTAAATAGTCAAAAAAATCTTGTGGGCCTTTAGTTGGGCCGGCCCATTTAAACTTGATGGGCCAATCCACGTGTCAACACATCATAGGCGTGTCTCGCCCATTGGATGAGTGACACCTGTGCCAACGCGGACCTGACACGTGTCTCCTCCAGCCAATGATGATTTTACATGTGGAAAATCCCCATTGGTCGGGGCTATTAACGGGTTATCGGATCCAAAACCCGACCCGATAGCTTAACGGCGTTCCGTTACGGTGGATGCCACATGTCGGTCACCCTTGACGAAAGCACTTATGTGACGCGCGATTTATCGTCATGGAAGTGGACACTTCCGTGATGATAATTTTGGTAATGTCATGGAACACTTCTACGACAGCACAGGTATGACTATCTTGATTCTGTCATAAATTTGTCATGGATGTACATGCATGACAAAAAATGCGACCTACTGTGACAAACATGTATCATCACAGAAGTGTATTTTTTTTGTAGTGCCCCTCATGAATCTGGATGACCTAAGGGTGCTGCACCACTTCCCGCAGATATGGGTTGATGACATTGTAGAAGAACTTGTCCTTGGAGGATCTTCAAGAGGCCATGGTAGATGCGATCTGATAGAAAACAGCAAGGAAAAAGAGAACAGGGGATTTCTCCATGATACGGTGATCAACAGGTTCGGGAAGTATATATAGATTTTTTTATCTTGGACGACAAGTATATGGTAGAAAAACGGAGTATAGAAGGTGTCCCAGGTGGGCACAACCCACCTGGTCGCGCCAGGCAAGCCTGGCGCGCCCTGGTGTCTTGTGCCCACCAGTGGACACTTCTTGGAAGTTTCTTTATTTCCAAAATTCTTAAATATTCCAAAACGGATAAAAAATATTTTTACAGATTTTTCGGAGTCCGTTTACTTACCGTATCACGGATCTCCTTATTTTCACGATTCTGGGGTGTTCCGGAAGGACTCTTTTATGTGTTCTTCTGGTGTCATAGTTTGTATAATATTACTTTCAACACTAATAGGCATACCTAAGATATAATGCTTTATTAGTTGCCCATTGACAACCTTCGGGTTACTGCCTTCGGAATTATTTATTTTGATGGCTCCAGACTGGTAAACCTCCTCGATGACATATGGGCCTTCCCATTTTGAGAGGAGCTTTCCTGCAAAGAATCTGAAACGAGAGTTGTACAAAAGAACATATTCTCTGACTTTAAACTCACGCTTTTGGATTCTTTTGTCATGCCATCTTTTTACTTTTTCTTTGAATAATTTTGCATTTTCATAAGCTTGGGTTCTCCATTCATCTAGAGAGCTAATATCAAATAACCTATTTTCACCAGCAAGTTTGAAATCATAGTTGAGCTCTTTGATGGCCCAGTATGCTTTATGTTCTAACTCAAGAGGCAAATGACAAGCTTTTCCATAAACCATTTTATAAGGAGACATACACATAGGATTTTTATATGCTGTTCTATAAGCCCAAAGTGCATCATCTAATTTATTAGACCAATTCTTCCTGGACCTATTGACAGTCTTTTGCAAAATTAATTTTATTTCTCTATTGCTAAGTTCAACTTGACCACTAGACTGAGGGTGATAGGATCATGCAATTCTATGATTAACATCATACTTGGCAAGTATTTTATGGAAAGCGCCATGAATAAAGTGTGAACCACCATCAGTCATTAAATATCTAGGGACTCCAAACCTTGGGAAAATAACTTCCTTAAGCATTTTAATAGAGGTATTGTGATCAGCACTACTGGTTGGAATAGCTTCTACCCATTTAGTAACATAATCAACAGCAACCAAAATATGTGTATACCCATTAGAGGAAGGAAAAGGTCCCATGTAATCAAATCCCCAAACATCAAATGGTTCAACAGCAAGTGAATTATTCATAGGCATTTCTTGACGCTTACCAATATTACCTATTCTTTGACATTCATCACAAGATAAGACGAACTTACAAGCATCCTTGAAGAGAGTAGGCCAATGAAATCCAAATTGCAATACCTTGTGAGCAGTTCTATCTCCAGCATGATGCCCTCCATAAGCTTTGGAGTGACATTTCCATAGGATTTGTCCCTGTTCATGCTCAGGTACACAACGTCTAATAATACCATCTACTCCTTTATAAAGATGTGGGTCATCCAAAAAGTAATGTCTTAAATCATAGAAGAATTTTTTCTTTTGTTGGTATGTAAAGCTAGGTAGTAAATATTTAGCAACAATGTAATTAGCATAATCAACATACCAAGGAGTACTATGAGAAACATTTATTGCAGTTAACTGCTCATCAAGAAAACTATCATCAATAGGTAGTGGGTCATCAAGCACATTTTCAAGCCTAGATAAATTATCAGCTACTGGGTTCTCAGCTCCTTTTCTATCAATGATATGTAAATAAAATTCTTGTAACAAGAGAACCCATTGAATAAGTCTAGGTTTAGCATCTTTCTTTTCCATAAGATATTTAATAGCAGCATGGTCTGTGTGAACAGTTACTTTGGAATCAACAATATAAGGTCTAAATTTATCACAAGAAAACACAACCGCTAAGAATTCTTTTTCAATAGTAGCATAATTTCTTTGAGCATTGTCTAGAGTTTTACTAGCATAATGAATAACATTAAGTTTTTATCAACTCTTTGTCCTAGAACAGCACCAACAGCATAATCACTAGCACCACACATAATTTCAAAAGGCAAGTTCCAATCAGGTGGTTGAACAATAGGTGTAGAAATTAAAGCTTTCTTAAGTGTTTCAAAGGCTTCTAAACAATCATCATCAAAAACAAAAGGAATGTCCTTTTGCAAAAGACTAATAAGAGGCCTAGAAATTTTTGAAAAGTCTTTGATAAATCTCCTATATAAACCAGCATGACCTAAGAAACTACGAATACCTTTTATATCTTTAAGACATGGCATTTTCTCAATTGCATCAACCTTAGCTTTGTCCACTTCAATACCTCTTTCAGAAATTTTATGACTCAAGACAATGCCTTCATTAACCATAAAGTGGCACTTCTCCCAATTCAAGACAAGATTTGTTTGTTCACATCTCTGCAAAACTTGATCTCCCAATCCTATCATCAAAAGACTTCCCATAAATAGAAAAGTCATCCATAAAAACCTCAACAATCTTTTCACAAAAGTTAGAGAATATAGCAGTCATACATCTTTGAAAGGTAGCAGGTGCATTACATAAACCGAAAGTCATACGTCTATAAGCATAGGTTCCAAAGGGACAAGTAAAAGTGGTCTTTTCTTGATCAGGTTGAGAAAAACAGGTATTTGTGAAAAACCAGAATATCCATCAAGGAATAAAAAGTGTGTGCGCTTAGATAATCTTTCAAGGATTTCATCAATAAAAGGCAGAGGGTAATGATCTTTTCTAGTTGCTTTGTTTAATTTTATAAAATATATTACCATTCTATAGCATGTAACAATTCTTTGTGGAATCAGTTCATTCTTATCATTAGGAACAACAGTTATACCTCCTTTTTAGGAACATAACGAACAGGACTTGCCCATCTACTATCAGCTATAGGATAGATTATACCTGCTTCCAGAAGTTTTAATATTTCCGTTCTTACCACTTCTTTCATCTTCGGATTTAACCGACATTGGTGATCAACAACGGGTTTAGCATCATGTTCCATATTAATTTTTTGCTGACATAGAGTGGGACTAATGCCCTTTAAATCATCAAGAGTATATCCAATAGCAGCTCGGTGCTTCCTCAGAACTTTCAATAAACTTTCTTCTTCATGTTCTGAAAGGTTAGCACTAATAATAACAGGATATATCTTCTTTTAATAAAGATAAGCATATTTCAAAGTGTCTGTCAATTGTTTTAATTCAAACACAAGATCACCTTTAGGTGGAGGAGGACCTCCTAGAGTTTCAATAGGAAAACTGTGTTTAAGTAGAGGACGTTGTTCAAAGAAAATATTATCTATTTCATTTATTTCATGCATATGAAAATCATTCTCATGGTCTAGCAAATATTGTTCTAAAGGATCAGTAGGTGGTACAACAATAGAAACAAGACCAATTAAGTCATCCTTACTAGGCAATTCTTTTTCATGAAGATTTCTACTAAACTTGGAAAAATTAAACTCATGAGACTCATTACCAAAACTAACACCGACAGTTTGTTTCTCACAATCTATTCTAGCATTAACGGTGTTCAAGAAAGGTCTACCAAAGATAATGGGACAGAAGTCATCTTGTGGGGAACCAAGAACAAGAAAACCAGTAGGGTATTTTATTTTCCCACACAAGACTTCAACATCTCTAACAATCTCAATTGGTGATATAGTGTCTCTATTAGCAAGTTTAATAGTAACATCTATTTCTTCTATCTCTGCGGGTGCTATGTCATTCATAATCTCTTGATATAAGGTGTAAGGAATAGCACTCACACTAGCACCTAAGTCACATAAACCTTGATAACAGTGCTCTCCTATTTTAACTGAGATGACGAGCATGCCCACAACAGGTCTATGTTTATCTTTCTTATCAGCTTTGGCAATTCTAGCAGCTTCTTCACAGAAGTAAATAACATGCCCATCCATATCTTCTTCTAAGAGATCTTTAACAATAGCAATACTAGGTTCTACTTTAATTTGTTCATCAGGTTTAGGTGTTCTAATATAGCTTTTTTTAACCACAGTTGAAACATTAGCATGTTCCTTTATCCTAACAGGGAAAGGTGGTTTCTCAATATAAGCAGAAGGAACAACTGGATCAACTTATAAAGAATAGTTTCTTCTTTAACTGGTACCGGTTCTTTAATTTCTTATTTAATAGGTGGGTGATATTTAGACCACTTCTATTTAGGGAGTTCAACATGAGTAGCAAATGATTCACAAAAGGAGGCTACTATCTCAGAGTCAAGTCCATATTTAGTGCTAAACTTTTGAAAAGCAACAGTATCCATAAAAAGATTTAATACAATCGTACTTAAGTTTAATATCTGTCTCTTTACCCTTTTCGAGTTCCCAATCTTCGAAGTTGCGTTTAATTCTTTGCAAAATATCCCACTAGAATTCAATAGTCTTCTACATAAAAGAACCAGCACAAGAAGTATCAAGCACGGTTTGATCATTATGAGAAAGCCGAGCATAAAAATTCTGGATAATAATTTCTCTTGAGAGCTCGTGATTGGGCATGAATATAACACTGACTTAAGCCTCCCCCAAGCTAGGGCAATACTTTCTCCTTCACGAGGCCAAAAATTATATATATAATTCTGATCATGATGAACTTGATGCATAGGATAAATTTTTTGGTGGAACTCCAATTTCAAACGATTCCAATTCCAAGATCCAATATCATCGCATAGCCTATACCATGCCAATGCTTTTCCCCTCAACGATAAAGGGAAAACATTTCTCATAAATTCATCTCCGAGTAAACCAGCAAGCTTAAACAATCCAAAAATTTGTTCTACATATATCAAGTACATATTAGGATGTTTGGTTCCATCTCCTGCATAAGGATTAGCTAGTAGTTGTTCTATCATACCCGAAGGAGTTTCATATTCAATATTTTCAGTAGGTGCAGTAGGTTGAGGGGTAGCTAATTGTGGTTTCGGATGAGGTGAAGATACCCCGAACAAACCCCTCAAAGGATTGTTTTCCATAGTAACAAGTGACAATAAATTTCAGCACACTATATAAATGTTTCCTTACCAAATTCCACTTACCAAAGGCGTTTCACTCCCCGGCAACAGCGCCAGAAAATAGCCTTGATGACCCTCAAGTATAGGGGATAAATTTTAGCTCTTTTCGATAAGTAAGAGTGTCGAATCCAACGAGGAGCAGAAGGAAATGACAAGTAGTTTTCAGTAAGGTAATGTTTGCAAGTGCTGAAATTGTAAGTAGCAGAGTAGTTTGATAGCAAGATAATTTGTAACAAGCAAGTAACGATAGTACTAACAAAAGTGCAGCAAGGTAACCCAATCCTTTTGAGGCAAAATACAGGCCAAAATGGTCTCTTATGATAAGCAAAGCGATCTTGAGGGTACACGGGAATTTCATCTAGTCACTTTCATCATGTTGGTTTAATTCGTGTTCGCTACTTTGATAATTTGATGTGTGGGTGGACTTGTGCTTAAGTGTTGTTCTTACTTGAAAAAATCTCCTACTTATGATTAACCCTCCCGCAAGCATCCGCAACTACGAGAAAAGTATTAAGAATAAATTATAACCATAGCATTAAACTTTTGGATCCAATCGGTCCCTTACGGGATAGCGCATAAACTGGGGTTTAAGTTTCTGTCACTCTTGCAACCCATTATCTAATTAGTACTCCACAATGCATTCCCTTAGGCCCAAATATGGTGAAGTGTCATGTAGTCAATGTTCACATGACACCATTAAGGGAATCACAACATACATACTATCAAAATATCAAACACATATCAAATTCACATGATTACTTGCAACATGATTTCTCAAGTGACCTCGAGAATAAAGATAACTAATCACAAATGATAAACATGCTCACGATTAGAGGGGTATTAAATAGCATATTGGACCTGAACATATGATATTCCACCAAATAAACCATATAGTAATCAACTACAAGATGTAATCAACACTACTAGTCACCCACAAGTATCAGTCTATAGTTCCGGTAACAAGATTGAACACAAGATATGAACTAGGGTTTGAGAGGAGATGGTGTTGTTGAATATGTTGATGGAGATTGCCCTTCCCAAGATGGGGGAGTTGTTGGTGATGATGATGACGATGATTTCCCCCTCCGGGAGGGAAGTTCCCCGGCGGAATCGCTCCGCCGAAGGGCAAAAGTGCTCCTGCCCAAGTTTTGCCTCGAGGCGGCGGAGTTTCGTCCCAAAAGTCCTCCCCTTATTTTTTCTAGGTCAAAATGACTTATATACCAAAAGATGGGCACCGGAGGTGGGCCGAGGAGGGCACTTCCCACCAGGGCGCGCTTGGGCTCCCTAGCACGCACAGGTGGGTTGTGCCCACCTGGTGGGCCCCCTCTGGTAGTTATTTGCTCCAATAATTCTTAAATAATCCATAAAAAATCCCCGTGAAGTTTCAACTTGTTTGGAGTTGTTAAGAATAGGTGTCATGACGTAGCTTTTCCAGGTCTAGATTTCCAGCTGCCGGAATCCTCCCTCTTGGTGTGTACCTTGCAAATTATGAGAGAAAAGGCATTAGAAGTACTCCAAAAATCATTATTATGGATAAAAACATTGTAAATAATAGTAAGAAAACATGATGCAAAATGGACGTATCAGGTACTTGCTATTAAAAGTCTAAGCAGGATATAACTTGTATTCAGACCGGGTGTCTGCAATACAATGTTGTCAGCTGAAAATCTCATTGCTTTTACTGAGTTCCTTGGTGTATATTTGTACTTCTCACGGCTTCTTCTGATCCGGCGTCGGTTGATGAGGACTTTTCCATAAGGGGGTAACACCAAAGATTCAAACCAAGAAGCACGAGAAAATGATCGATTGCAACAAAACACACAGCCAACAAGCTACAAAACTACTCCACACAGGCACACACAAGCATGATATTACAACATATGCATATGCACTACACGAAGGATTACACCCTATGCTTGAGTAAATGCTTGGGAGCTGACGGAGAAGCTAAGGGAATAGCGAGTGGAGCTGCTGACTCCGAAACTCCGGATGGATGGGGCAGAGGGGTTGGAGAAGCTGGCGGAGACTGAGGTGGGGAAGCACCAAGCAATCTCCTGGCTCAAATGGAGTCTCGGACTAACTCGGAAATAAGAAGACACTCGGCCGTCATTTAACGGGACATGGCGAGGATAGCCTGGTCATCTTGAGGGTTGACATAGGGGAACTTGATCCACTTAGGGTTCTCGATGATGGTGGGATAGTGTTGATAAACACGGTTCTCTTGTACCATGCTCTCTTGACAACGAAGACCGTGATTGCTGCCATTGCAGCAAGCTGAACGGCACGCTCGGGAATAGCGTCGTAATCACCATGGAAACTATAGGTGCGCTTACCAACAGGAACCAGGGTTGACAGATGAACATGAGCAACATACTCTAGGATTCTTCCTCCGGAAGAAAATTGGAATACTTGATAATGGGGTGGATCTCCGTGGGGATAAATGATAAGCCACATATTGCCAAGGAGAGTCGCAAAGCTGAGAGGTGCAGGAGTGGGACTGAACGCAATAGGAACAACACTGGGAGCTCTGGGGAGGGCACTGAACTCTTGGAAGTTGACCACCATCTACGCACGAAACTGGGGTTAGGGGTAACCGAATAAGACTATATGCAGCAACCAAATGCAACAAGCAAGGGCAATGACCAGACCCTATGCTACTGTTTTCTAACGTTCCAGCGGACTAGCATGCTCTACAGCCAGACCTACTCTGATACCAAGCCTGTGGCACCCCAGCTCAGAGAAACCGGAACGCCCCATATTCCAGCCCAGAGATCGAGGTGAAGTCTTCTGGAATACGGCACCGCTTAGCATAGAACAAACCAGCTCTCTATTACAAAACGAATATGCAAACAAGATCTCCAGATTACAATGAATAACACTGGCACGATGACACTACGCCAACCACAGTTGCTCTATGCAAGCAACATAACAACTCGAGGCAGTGGAACCTCTACTGGCAGCGGAACAATGAACGGCGATGATGGACTCCAATCCGCAAGGACTCTAGCTGGAACGTTTATCCTAGCTCGCGAACACAGGAACCACACCAAACAAGCTAGCAAATCAACCACGACCTGCAAACTGTCATGACACGCAAGGTCAGTACATTGAATGTACTTGCAAGCTCACAATAACCAAAAGCAGTCAAGAGAAATAACAGCATGGCATTAGCAGGATAAAGCAATCATGAACATGATACTAGCAGAATAACATGGCATGCAAAACTAAACATGATACAACTTTAGCATGGCATGAGCATGTGAACATGATGATACTACATGCAATAAGTTAACATTCGCATGCACTAACTTACTCTTATTCGGCGATTACCTTGTAACCATCTCATGCATCAACTTACCAACCTCGGTATCCACAATACCTCCATGATCGTCTCACGATCACATAAAGATCAACCAAGTTCGGTATCCACGATACCTCTGTGATCCTCTCTCGATCACAACTAATATCTTTCTCATCATCAAACTGGGGTTATCATTAATCAAGTTAATATTATTGTTGGATCATAGTGTGACTGACTATGAACTGGGCCATTATCCGCGGGCGCGGCTATCGATAGATTTAACACACACTCTGCAGAGGTTATCACACTGTACCCACACCACGGAACCCATGGCCTCACACTCCCATTCGGGTGGACCAACGGCATTCGGACAAAACCAATCTACTGCCCATGACACTCTCCTGACCACTCCGACCAACTCCCCTTTAGGCTAAGTCATGGGTGGCCACATGCATACCAAAGGCATCAACGGCCACCGTCATGGCAAAACATAAACGGTCCCAAACGGGGACAAGGTACCGTAACAACAAACAATGGGCACACAAGGTTCATGTCTGCCTACCTGATCAGGGTAGCGCGTGCCCATAACCTTCCCTCGTTAGAGGCACCGGCGAGAGGCATGCCAATAGACCCAATTAGGTCCTTCCCATAAAAGGCAAATGTGGTTGCACTGGTTAGCCCGATTTGGTGGCACCATGACTCAGCCAAGAGTTGTTCAAGTTCATTATTATCCGGTTAAACTTGAATGCAATAAGCTGAGCCGTATTAAAATCACATGCTGCAACTATAATGCATAAGCATGATACCAACATGAGCATAGATGTGCAAACATAATAAATTATCAAGCATAACAACAATGAAACATATATCCAACTAAGCATGGCATACTGACGATCATGATCATAGCACTACACATGAGCATAGCCTGACCACTAGCATCATAAATAGATACCATGCAAGAACTTAACCAGAATTCTACCAAGTAAGCATATAACCAACTGGATACAAAGTAACATGCATTGCAACGGTGCTTGATAACAGACGGTAAACATGCACCAAAAAGAACACCACTGCTACCAGCATGGACTACTACTATCGAGCATAACATGTGACAAAAATACGAGAATAGTACAAAATAACAAGATGCATCGGAACATAGTATGAAGGTGAACATGAAACCATGAGCATAACCAAAACAACGACAACAGTAGCAAACAAGAAGACAGATAACGGGCAAACTTTTATTAGATATTCAACTAGAAACCATGGCTACTGCATGGCTATCATGCAAGTGCCGGTTGTGGCTTGCCTGGGGGTGACGGAGACTCCGGGAAGAAGTGCGGTGAAGCCGTGGGAGAAAACACCGGACGGTTCTCTCTCTGAGGGGGCTGATTAGAAGCAAGGGCATAATGGTCATTTTCACTGTGTGAACACCTTATGAAAATGGAACCAACAGAAATATCTCGACGAGATGAAGAAGTGAGCGTTGGTTTGACCTTGATCGGAGTTATGGTCGCGGAGTTATGAGGTGATGAAGATCAGGGACTTGTTGTAAAAAGAATATTCACAACCGGGTCCCTGAATGGATAAGACAGAAACATATTTTTTGGAAATACGCTTTCTGATGTAGAAAACGTACTTTTGGGTGAAAGAGGAATGAAATACGTTTTCAAAAGAAGCAAACGTATTCTAGGAAAATACGCTTTAGGAGAGGAAAAGCGTATTTCGGAAAGTGTATTTCAGAAACTACGTTTCCGCTTACGCTGAGCTGGCAGGGGGCGGTCGGGTCATCTCCTTCCTCTCGCTCCTGTGCTCCCGTGAGCAGGGAGAGGAAAATTGGGAGGGGCGGCAAGGGGGCCAGCCGGCTCAGGCCATCCCTGGCCAAGGCGCGGGCGTCGGCGGGTGTGGGTCAGCCCACCGCGTCCGTCCCGGCCAGAGAGAGGCGCGGGGAGGCCCGGGGCTGCGGTGGAGGAGACAGGGAGGAGCACGGGGCGGGTGGTGGTGGTCTTCTGGGCATGGTCCTGGAGGGGCTCCTGCGAGAGGGTGAGGGAGTGGGGAGGCGCGCCAGGATGTGGAGAAGAAGATGGTGGTGGCTAGAGGTGGAGGAGGGGCTCGGCTGGCTCGAATTTGAGCCGAGGTCAAGGCGGCAATGGTGAACGGCGACGGACAGAGGCGAGGGAGAGGTGCTCCGGTGGGCTAGAGAGACGGGGGAGGGGTGAACGAGCTGCGGAGGACCACGGAGGGGCTATATATAGCCGAAGGGAGGCCACGGGAGTGCTCTAGAGAGCTCCAACTCACTGCCAATAGAGGACGGGGGCTGCTTGTGACACGGCCTCGGCGATGGCGACCACACCATGGCGATGCAGGGCGAGGCGATGCAGTCAAGCACGGGCTAGCTACTCGACATGGTTTGAGGTCGAGACGATGAGGAGACGACGGGAACAGTGGCCGGAACGAGTCAGAGCACGGAATTAGGCATGACGTAAGCATGATCATCATGGACAGTGGTGCAAATGGCTCGTTTTGGCCGGAACGACCATGTCTAGTGGATAGACCTTAGTGCCCTTAGTGTAGATGAAGAAAGAATTCGGTCCACGGGCAAAGAAGTGATTTGGAGGAGGGGCCAAAACATTTTGGTAGCATGGTGTTTGATGTGAATTGTGAGAGCTAGAATAGTGCAATGACTCGGGGCTTTGGCACAACATGATCAATCACTAAGATGATGTTGATTACCAAAATTTAGCTTAAGAGGAGGAGTTTAGATGGTACTTGCTGTAGAAACCATCTTAATGGCTAGAGTTAGAGATTTGGATGATGCACTCACATGAGGATGCAAGTTGATCTGAAATTGGGCATGGCCGAACTATTTCAAGATATGAATATTCCCAAAAAGTTTCAGGCCATTTGGATGAACCAAACTGGCCCTTGCTTCACAATGCTTTGCTCTGGACAGAAACTTGGAAAAATTGCACAGGGAAAATGGATTGTTGAATTGATCCAACACTTGGTGGAGAGAGTTGATATGGATATGAGAATGTACTGGTAAATTTTTAGCTTAAATGAAGCAATATAAAATATAGTTACTTCACAAACTGAAAATCTGACCAAAAACCAAGATTTGGAGCTATGCTCATATAGATGAGTTACATGAGCTCCTATTTGGTGGAGAGTCATGATTTGATCATATGAAGGACGTTTCAAAATTTTAACTCAACTGGATATGCCTAGCTTGTACTTCCTTCACAATGACTTCCTTCAGGAAGGAACTTTGAAAATTTGCTCAGGAATATTTACTTGGAAAATTGAGTTGAATTTTGTCATGGGGCAATTATATATACAGGAAAAGACATCCAAAATGTTTGGAGTCAATCAAGCAAAGATAAATAGCACTTCCTTCAGAAAGTGCCATTTAGGGCAGAATAGGAAAATAATTATTGGAGAATGATCTATGAACATGGCACTGAAATATTTTGCCATATTTGAGCAAGATAGGACCAAAACAATTTATGAGAATTATTTGGGAATTTTGGGAGTGACAGAAATATAGGTTGCTTCACAACCTAGGGCTTAAAGGGTTATTCCTTTAATAAAAAGGAATATTCCCTAGAAAAAGAATATTGGATTAGGTCAAGGATGAGAATGAAATGATCTTGGGATGATGATGAGGATGACAAGCCACTATAAAACCTAGGAATACATGATCTTCCCAAGTTTCAGAACCACATAGCCATAGAAAATCAAATCAAGAAATCCAATAAAATCATTAGAAAAAGAAAAGGGCAAAATCCAGGGTGTTACAACGAACCTTGAATAATTCCAATTTTTTTGATGACACACCTATAGTTGCTTGTTCACTGCGGATAAAAGTTCTAGCAATTCAAACACCCTCATTTGCTGCTGTGACCCCATTATATAATTCAAATCAAGATGAAAAATCAAGTATATCGCACACGGTTTATTATCACCAACCGTGTAAGATGCAGTACAAAATATCATGGAGCACCGTCAGAGTATAGTATGCGTATGGCTTACGCGAGCAGGTGTCTTTGCTACAGTCCACAGCCAGCGTGTCAAGCACACTAGCTTGCTCCCCAAATATCATTTCACTGTTCAATCGTCGCCGGTGAAAGATGGGGCATGGACCCGCATCGTGAGGGTAACTTCGGCGGCCCACTCCGGCGAGAGCGCGGCCACATCCGTCTTTCTCGTGCTAACAAGCTACATGAGCGTGCCCACAATCTGCGACCAGGCGGCCAAGGCAGCGCAAACGGCCGTTGTTGCTTCTCAGGTGGCGACAACAACATCTGCCTCGGGGATAGCAACTGGCGAGAGCGGAACAGCAACTGTCTATTCCGCAGTAGCAGCCTTAGCCCTGATGGAGGCCGCCCACGACCATGTCGAGGTCGCCCATGCCAAGCTCATGGCGGTCACCGCACAAATCGAACGAAGCTTCTCCGACAACGGTCGGCAACCCACGGCCGAAGAGTTCGCAATCGCCGAGAGCGTTTGAGCACCCGTCCGTTCCTCCGCGGCATACGTTGTTATGATGGAGCCTGCCAAGCCCGGATTGCACCCGCCCATGCCTAGCTCGTGGCGACCTTTCCCAAAGAGATGACGGACGCAGATGGTGAGATGCTTGCCGAGTATGGTGTGATGGATGCCATGGAGCCCCTTGAGGGAGTCCTAGACTAAGGGGTCCTCGGGCGTCCGGCCTGTTATCTATTGGGCCGGACTGATGGGCTGTGGAGTCATGAAGGCCGTAGACTATACCTGAGTTCGGAATGGACTCTCCTTGGCATGGAAGGCAAGCTTGGCAACCGGCTATGAAGATTCCTTCTTAAGTAACCGACTCTATGTAAACCCTAGATCCCCCCGTTGTTTATATAAACTGGAGGGGATAGTCCGGAAAGGACACCATTCATTACCATAGTCATATAGGCTAGGCATTTAGGGTTTAGCCATCACGATCTCATGGTAGATCAACTCTTGTAACACCCATATTCATCAATATCAATCAAGCAGGACGTAGGGTATTACCTCCATAGAGAGGGCCCGAACCTGCGTAAACATTGTGTCCCCCGTCTCCTGTTACCATCGACCCTAGACGCATAGTTTGGGAGCCCCTACCCGAGATACGTCGGTTTTGACACCGATATTGGTGCTTCCATTGAGAGTTCCACTGTGCCGTCCACGAAAGGTTCGATGGCTCCTTCAACCATCTACAGTGACGCTGCCCAAGGAGAAACCTTCCTCCCTGGACAGATTTTCGTGTTCGGCGGCTTCATACTGCGGGCCAACTCGCTTGGCCATCTGGAGAAGATTGACAGCTACGCCCCTGGCCACCAGGTCAGGTTTGGAAGCCTGAACTACGTCGCGGATATCCGTGGAGCCTTGATCTTCAAAGGATTTGAGACAGTAGCGATCGCTCCCCCTCGCTCCGATGAACATGACCTAAATCTGTCACCGGATCACATCCAGCGGATGGCGCCGGCTGCTGCAACGGCCTTAGAACCGGAGCAAACCATGCCATCCGAAGCCATAGAGTCCCCGGCGTTGGAGCCGCACACGGACTCGGCATCCCGCAATATCTACGCTAATGGAACTCCGGACTCGTCTCCGGCCATGAGTTCCAAATCGGGTACTCCTGCGGACACCGAGGTGGATCGGTTATCGATTTTCGAATTTAGCACCACGGACATCTTCCAGCACTCGCCCTTGGGTGATGTGCTAAACTCTTTAAAGAACCTATCCTTAGAGAAGGACTCACAGCCGAACTATGTTTGGTCTGAGCCAGAGGCTGATGATGGGAAATTCCGTTTCCCACCCGCCACCCACTTCATAGCCACGGTCGATGATTTAACCGACATGCTCGATTATGGCTCCGAAGACATCGACGGTATGGACAACGATGCCGACCAGGAGCAAGGCAAAAACCTGCCATTTACTGGACGTTGGACGGCCACCTCTTCCTATGATGTGTACATGGTCGACACACCAAAAGAAGCTAGCGACGATGACAAAGGGGATCCAGTCGCGGACAGGCCTTCTGGGACACAGTCCAAGCGTCGGCGCCCCAAACACCGCTCCAAGCCTCGCCACTCAAAAAATGACAACACTGGCACCGGAGGAAATGGTACCCCAGGCGACGCCAAAAACAATGAAGACCCTGTTGGAGCCGCATCCGAACAAAAGGAACAAGACAACAGGCAAGATGACCCTGGTAAACAGGCCACACCCAACGACTCGGATGATGATAGCTATCGTCCAGTCTCCGAAGATGAGGAGAGCCTCGGCAGCGAGGATTTCATCGTGCCTGAGGCACCCCTAGAGCAGGAATGCTTCAAGCGCCAGCTAATAGCTACCGCAGAAGCCTAAAAACGAAACAACAACAGCTCCAGGCTGATCAAAACTTGCTCATTGACAGGTGGACCGACGTCCTGGCAGCCGAAGAATACGGCCTCGAGCGCCAAGTCAAGAGTTACCCAAAGTGTAGAATACTACCTCAGTTCGATCAGGAAGCACCAAATCCCATACCTCCCTCACGCAATGTGGACCGACCACCACGCGGTCAGGATAGTGCGGCAGACCGACCACCACGCGGTCAGGATAGTGCGGCGGACCGACCACCCCATGGTCGGGATAAAGCGACAACTCAGGCCGAACAACAGCCCGCCCCACCACCTCGCAAAACAGGGACAGAACAGCTCGGGACCATACATACGACCTTCGGCAAGAGCTGGACAGTAGAGCAGAACACACCAGATCAATCTACGGATCGCGAGGACGCTTCCCAACTCAGGATGATGGCTACCTATTCGGGCGTGACAAACCTAATCACACCCGGGCCGATAACCGCAGACGCACTCCAACAGAGATGCGACGTGATGCGGCCCTCTATAGAGGCGCCGCACACCCTCTCTGCTTCACAGACGAGGTGCTAGATCACGAATTCCCCGATGGATTCAAGCCCGTCAATATTGAATCATATGACGGAACAACTGACCCCGCAGTATGGATTGAGGACTTTATTCTCCACATCCACATGGCCCGGGGAGACGACCTCCACGCCATCAAATACCTCCCACTAAAACTCAAAGGGCCAGCTAGACACTGGCTGAATAGCCTGCCCGAGAATTCCATCGGCAGCTGGGAGGGCCTGGAAGAGGCCTTTCTTGACAACTTCCAAGGTACATATGTTCGGCCATCCGATGCCGACGACTTAAGCCACATAGTTTAACAACCTGGAGAATCAGCCAGAAAATTCTGGACTAGGTTCCTAACCAAAAAGAACCAGAACGTTGACTGTCCGGATGTCGAAGCCTAGTGGCCTTTAAACACAGCATCCGTGACGAATGGCTAGCCCGCCATCTCGGCCAAGAAAAGCCAAGATCCATGGCAGCCCTCACGGCACTTATGACCCGCTTTTACGCGGGAGAAGATAGTTGGCTGGCTCGCAGCACAAACACAACCAACGAAGCAGGCCCCTCCGAGGCCAAAAACAGCACCAGCAAGCTCCGGCGCAATAGACACAAACACCAAAACAATGGCGATAACACTGACGACACCACAGTTCACGCTGGATTCAGCGGCTCCAAATCCGGCCAGCAAAAGAAGCCCTATAAAAGGAACGACGGAGGACCATCAAGCTTGGACCGCATATTCGATCGTCCTTGCCAAATACAAGGCACCCTAGACAAACTAGCCAACCATACTACCAAAGATTTCTGGGTCCTTAAGCAAGCCAGCAAGGTAAATAGAGGAAACAAGGAAGGGGAATCACAGACTGAGGATGAAGACGAGGAACCTCGGCAGCCGAACTACGGGGGGCAGAAGAAATTCCCGCCTCAAGTCAAAATGGTGAACATGATATACGCTACACATGTCCCCAAAAGGGAGCGCAAGCGCACACTTAGGGACATCTACGCGGTAGAGCCAGTCGCCCCAAAATTCAACCCATGGTGGTCATTCCCCGATCACCTTCGATCATAGTGATCATCCAACTAGTATCTGTCACGGCGGTTTGGCCGCATTGGTACTGGAGCCAATCATCGACGGATTTCACATGACACAAGTCCTAATGGACGGTGGTAGCAGCCTTAACCTGCTCTATCAGGATACAATACGCAAAATGGGCATTAACCCCTCACGAATCAAGCCCACGATAACTACCTTTAAAGGAGTTATACTAGGCGTGGAAGCCCGCTGTACGGGCTCGATCATGCTGGAGGTGGTCTTCGGTTCCCCGGATAACTTCCGAAGCGAAGAGCTAATCTTCGATATCGTCCCCTTCCGCAGGGGCTACCACGCACTGCTCGGACGAACTACATTCACCAAATTCAACGCGGTGCCACATTATGCTTATCTCAAGCTCAAGATGCCCGGTCCACGCGGCGTCATTACATTAAATGGAAACACGGAACGTTCCCTCCGTATAGAGGAACATACAGCAACCCTAGCAGCACAAGTACAGAGCGGCCTTCTAAAGCGGCACCATAATCCGGCCGCCGAACCCCTAGACATCGTCAAGAAAGTCCGGACTACACTACAAAAGGGAAGTTCGGTTCGTCAAGAGCTGAATTAGTAAATTCGGCCTCCGCCCCAGCCCCGATGAGGAGGGAGGCACCCGTGCCGCGCGTACATAATTACGCACTCAAACCTCATGGGTACTGACGGAGGCATAACTCGCTCGTGATCCACAGTGCGGCTTAACCGACCCTGGATTCGCCCGCTTTTATTTTTTCTTTCTATTATCACGGGTCTTTTCTCTTTTCGAGGTCTATACAGACTACCCATTTACAGAACACACCAAGGAGGCAAGAAGCTCTGGCATACAAGGGAATCCCCAGGTGGTCTCTATTAAACGATTGCCATACTTGTTTCACATACCCACACGTAGCTCGGCCTTGGTTGTGACATGTCAAATAGCTTTACTTGCTTATCACATTACTCGCACAAAGTACGCCTCGACGTACTAATTACATCACAATAATTGATAAATGGTGAAGTCAGCTTATTACTTAATTTGTCATGTTTCCTCACCTTTGTGTATGTTATATATTACACACGTACACTATGGTACGTATTACTATGCCAGGGGATTCATTACACCTCGTTCTACGGCAATAAAAGTCTGAACACTTCTTTCGGTATAGTTCGGCACCCCAAACTTATAGCACTATATGCATCGGCTCCGAATCATGTCTTTAGCCAATAGTTGGGTTGCCCGGCTCCTGTACTTACTACCCTACATTCCGCTATATAAGCTAGGGTAGTAAAGGGAGAACTACTGTGATTGTGTCCCGGTTCTTTCGGACGAGCACCTCTGTAGAGAAAGCCGAAAACTAACTGTCATGATGCGGAGAGAGCCGGTCAGCTGTTCGAGAGGTTCCAAATCGTTAGAGATTTTTACCGCTTCATGCGAAGAGTCGGTCCCTCCGATTAGGCGTGTATAACGCCCCTAGTTCGGCCTTCCGAATACCAGGGGCTTCGCCAACCTTTTTAAATTGTCAAACTCCTATGGCTAAGTGAGGGCGGTAAAGGCCGCATAGTCCGATTGCCTTGTTCGTTGTGCTAAACACCTCCTTTAAGGACCGGACGGTGGAGTAAAGAGTGTTTAGATTTATCCCGAACACCCCCGTACTATCTACGTGGGAGCAGAAGCCGACGACTGGTCAACTCCAGATTTCATAAATGGCCGCATAGGAGGTAAAATGTAAATCATAAGCATTATAATACATAACATCACTACTCCACATTACAGGACAAGATCATACAAATGTTCTCATGGGAAAATGATATCCTTCGAACATTGTTCCGCCACAAGGCGGGATCCCTCCGGGACACCATCAAAATAGAGCTCGGGTCGACGATGCTCTTTGCCCTCCGGCGACCCCTCGGTCATCAGCTTCTTGGCATCCAGCTTTGCCCAATGCGTCTTGACGCGGGTAAAAGCCATACACGCACCTTCAATACAGACCGACCGCTTCACTGTTTCGAGCCACGGACAGGCACTTACAAGCCGCTTAACAAGTCCAAAATAGCTGCTAGGTACAGGCTCGGCAGGCCACAGCCGGACTATCAGGTCCTTCATGACTAGCTCTGCCGACTTGTGCAGCTCGACTAACTGCTTCAGCTGGTCGACGAAGGGCAACGGATGTTCGGGTCCAAGATACTGGGACCAGAATAGCTTCTTCGTAGACATCCCTTCTTCGGCTCTGTAATACTCGGCAGTATCTGATATACTGTGGGGCAGATCCGCAAACGCCCCTAGAAAACCCGAATTCGGATAAGTACATGGAACGTTTCTTTTACATACTTACTTTGCATGGTGAAAGAATTACCCGCCGTAATCTCCTTGGCCGCCTGAATTTCCTGGAGGGCGTTCTGGTCTTTGGCTTGTGCGTCCTGTGCGCTCCGGCGGGTCATCGCCAGTTCGGACTCTTTCGCTTTACAATCACGCTCCAAGGACTCAAATCTCTTGATCACGTCTTGGAGCTGCTGCTGCGCTTCGCCGACCTGGGCCTCGTGCTTCTCACTCATGGCACGCTCCTTGGCTGCTTTGTCCTCGGCCTCGGCTAGCGCCTTCTCGAGGGCTGCCACCTCGGTAGTGGCCCCTAATAAAGTTGACGACAACTCAGTCTGGATGGACTTTTCATTTCTTCTCAAAAGGTACCAGTAGATCAGCAAATACCTTGGCTATCCTCTAGCTGCTTCTTTACGAGGCCGAGCTCTTCCTCGGCCCGCTCCAGTTTCCGTTTCTGTCCGAAGACCTCTGCAGCATGAGCGATGGCAGCCTGCAGCGACACCTGCTTATTCACAAAGACAACTTATGTTAGACTCCTGCAATTTTTCTCTTCGATCCTCTGTTCGGCTTCTTCTTTCCGAACACCAAACATAGCATCAGGGGGCTACTGTCTATACCGTGATATTCTTCCTACAAATGCATTACTTACCTCAAAGCCTGATAGAAGGCTAGCGCAGGCTTCGGTCAGTCCGCTTTTCATGAACTGGACCTTCTTTATTACTGTGCCCATAAGGGCACGGTGTGCATCCACAATAGAGGCGCCTCGAAGCGCCTCCAGCAGGTTATCCGGTTCCTCTAGTCGGATAGAGGTCACCGGCAGAACAGGCACACTCCCTCCTCTCGGAGCATGCTGTTCGCTGGACTCGGGAGCTGCATAGGTCTCTGGAATGGAACCCAGCTCAGGTCCGAAGGGAAACCGGCCCCGTCGCCGGTCCTCGCAGGGGCTTTACCCCCCATACGTCCGGCGATTGAGGAATCGTCCAGGGGCACCGCCCCGACGGTCTCCGGAAGCCCCCCTTGGTCGGGGATGATCTTTTGTGACACCACCTCGTCGTCACCCTTGGGAGAGATGGAATGAGCAGGTGGCGGAGACATGCTAGCCATTTCCTTTGAGTCTAGCGATCCCTCGGATGAAGATCACGGGGAGCCATCGCGCGCCGGACTGCAATAACAAGGTTTATCAATATTACAAATCGGGAAAGCTAGATGTTATCGGATCCTGATACTTACGAGGCGGCCTGAGGCTTGGTCCGGCAAGGTCGCTCTGGACTGCTGTCCACATCCCACACGGAGTTATCCATGTGGGAACCTCTAACCCTTTTAGGCGCTCCCGCCTCCGGATTTGTGGAGGCCGCTCTCTTCTTCCTCCCCACTTCAGGTGGGGAATCGCTTTCCTCTTCCTCTTTGTCATCGTCGTTGGCGGACGAAGAGGAAGTCTCGTCTTCAAACATCATGTCTGGAGCGCCTTTTTGGCGAAGGCCCTTCTTGTCCCCTTTGGTCAGTTTCTTGGTTGTCTTCTCCGGCACCTCATAAGGTGTTGGAAAAAGAATTTTCATCAATAATGGGAATTCTTGGTCTTCGGGTAGTGGAGCTGGACTGTTAATCCCCTCCGCTATCTTGATCCAGGCCTGAAAACACGGGTAGGAAGGCTTACGCTTTTTCTCAAAATATGCTAGTAAAAGGTATGCCTTGAAAACATTAGAAGAGCTTACCGGGTTAGCCTGGCGTTTTAAGCTAAGCCCACGATCTTCGGTCGTGGGCGGTGGCATCTCGCCGGCTTTGAAGAGCACTTTCCAGATTTCTTCGTGCGTTGTGCCAAAGAGCTCCTGTAGCGTCCGATGCTTGGCCGGATCGTACTCCTACAGATAGCAAGTCCGGCATTGGCACGGAAGATCCTGATGAACGAGCATGACCTGGACCACATTGAAGAGCTTGATCTTCCTATCCATCATATTCTGGACACACGTCTGGAGCCCAGTCAGTTCGTCCGAGGGACCCCAGGTTAGGCCCCTCTCTTGCCAGGAGGTGAGCCGCATCGGGAATCCAGATCTAAATTCGAGGGCCGCCACCCAGTTGGCATCGCGTGGCTCGGTTATATAGAACCACCCCGATTGCCACCCTTTCACCGTCTCCATGAACGAGCCTTCGGGCCAGGTAACGTTGGGCATCTTGCCTACCATGGCACCTCTGCATTCTGCTTGTTGGCCGCTTACCACCTTCGGCTTCACATTGAAGGTCTTCAACCATAGGCCGAAATGAGGCGGGATGCGGAGGAAGGCCTCGCACACGACAATGAATGCCGTGATGTTGAGGATGAAGTTGGGGGCTAAGTCATGGAAGTCTAGCCCGTAGTAAAACATCAAGCCGCGAACGAAGGGTGGAGAGGGAAACCCAGCCCGCGGACGAAATGTGTGAGGAAAACAACCCTCTCGTGGGGCTCTGGAGTAGGGATGATCTATCCCTTATCCGGGAGTCGGTGAGCGATCTCCTTGGTCAGATATCCGGCCTCTCGGAGCGCCTTGATATCCTTCCTCTTGACGCAGGAGGCCATCCACTTACCCCCAGCTCCGGATCCGGACATTTTTTGGAGTGTTTTCTCAGTTGAGGGAAAAGCTAGATGCTTGGGCACTGGAGCTCAGGGACGGAAAGGCTGAGGAAGGACTGAGGTGTGGGTGAAAGTAGGGAATCCTTATCCCCTTATAAAGGTCGCGAATGTCAAGCATCTCCCCACTCGCCTTGAACTCGCCTATTCCCAAGGGCCGTGCAAAACGACACGGTTGGGTCGCCCACGCCCGTATTGATGAGAATCCCGTTATAAGGGGGCACGATCTCTGCTTTGACAAGATGTGCAATGGCAACCGCGTCTCGAGACGTGGAGCGGCAGACGAAAAATGGTCCAAAATTATGACCGGGCAGGCGTGATGTCATATTGTAAATGCCGTCAGCGGATTAGACTCGTGCAAAAATATATGTTCTCTCTACGGTTTTGTATGGTGTGTGTGACAGGTCCGGATACTATCATCGTATCCGAAGATTATTTTGAATTTCGGATAAAAGGGAACCCGACTTGCAATGCCGAAGACAATCTGCGCGCCGAACTCCTTGTCATTGAAGCCAGGTTCAGGGGCTACTGAGGGAGTCCTGGACTAAGGGGTCCTCGGGCGTCCGGCCTGTTACCTATTGGGCCGGACTGATGGGCTGTGGAGACATGAAGGGCGAAGACTATACCTGAGTCCGGATTGGACTCCCCTTGGCGTGGAAGGCAAGCTTGGCGACCGGCTATGAAGATTCCTTCTTATGTAACCGACTCTATGTAAACCCTAGATCCCCCAGTGTCTATATAAACCGGAGGGGATAGTCCGAAAAGGACACCGTTCATTACCAAAGTCATATAGGCTAGGCTTTTAGGGTTTAGCCATCAGGATCTCGTGGTAGATCAACTCTTGTAACACCCATATTCATCAATATCAATCAAGCAGGACGTAGGGTATTACCTCCATAGAGAGGGCCCGAACCTGGGTAAACATTGTGTCCCCCATCTCCTGTTACCATCGATCCTAGACGCATAGTTCGGGACCCCCTACCCAAGATCCACCGGTTTTGACACCGACACCCCTTCCCCAGGAGATCATCGGGCGCGAGCTGGACATGGAGGAGGTGGCAGAGAGCAACGAGCACCAGCCGTAGTAGTACTCATTGTTTTGTATAATTAAGAGCGTCGGTCTTTAATTTGTTAGAGTAATGTTTAGGTTATCTAGATTTTTTAATTGCTGAACTTGCTCGACTAAGATGCGTGGGTGTGTTGAAGTCTCCTTTGTGTACCCAAATTATGCAATGACGTGGATGACCAATGTAACCAGGGAAATTCAAACCAAAATTTGCACGTTCAAACTCATCACACATGGGTTAAGCTATATGAATCGTTTGTGATGTTCACATATCGTACACATTACTGAATAAGGGACCGTGTCTGATGACACTTTGCGCGGTAGTTTTTCGTTGCACCGATCCAAAAATTTCGGCTTCCGCAGAAATATCTACCTCCTCGCCCCCTCCTCCTTACCAATAGCCACATTTCCCCTGTTTATGCCTTCCTTTCCAAGTTGAAACCTTCACCCCTTGCTTGCAGCGCCGCCTCCTCGTCGGTGACCCTCCTTCACACTGCTCGGCCTCGTCGATCCAGGCAGGTAATCCACACTCGACCCCCATCCTCCTCCTTCCACATCCCACATGCACTGGCCGCCGGCGCGACACCTTCCACCCAAATCACCAACCCCTCCCCAAAGCGCCGCCTTGAGCCATGGTGCATGCAGTACAGTCAAGGAGCATTTGGCAGCGGAGTAGCAAATCACGGTCGCGCGCGTGGATGAGGTCGCAATGGCTGCCATTCGTGCCGACTCCCA
Source organism: Triticum urartu (assembly GCF_003073215.2). Classification (NCBI taxonomy): domain Eukaryota; kingdom Viridiplantae; phylum Streptophyta; class Magnoliopsida; order Poales; family Poaceae; genus Triticum; species Triticum urartu. Next base: position 289,537,732 of record NC_053025.1, on the reverse strand, counting down.
GATCTTGGAGAAGCACCTCGCCGTCGAGGCCACTGTGGATTCCTCGCGCGCCGACGCCGGGACACGGTTGGCTACTTTAAATGATAGTTCGTGGTGTTTTCTCGAGGCCACTGTCGGTGCCTTCGACGAAGACTATGAGGTGTTTTCTCAGTGTGCTCGTACTTACCTCAACTCGAGAGCCAGCAGGTTGGTGCCCAAAGCGGCTCAAGCAAATCACCACTACGACGAGGGCCCCCATGATGTGGAGGCCTCACTCTCTTCCATGTCCTAGGATCCAATCATCACCGATATCTCCGACGATGAGGAGTAGCTTGTCTTATTAGCTCACTATAAGGACCTATGTTCAGTTTGCTAGCTACGCTGGTTAAGCATGCTCGGTTTACCTACTGCATGTGCTGCTCCTGCCTTTCCTTAACAAATTCTAGTGAATTGCCCTATCTACTTTTACCATGCAATCTGTTTCTCTAGTGTATATGTTCTATATGTCGTGCAATGTGGTGCTCACTTATTAACTGTTTGGTTAATTAGTTGTCATGTTCAGTTAACTGTTTGGTTCAATTCTGCAAATTTGATGTTCAATTCTTTAGGGTGCAATTTTGTATTGTCTTCCATCTGAGAAATAAATTGAATTTATCTTTACAAAATACATGAGAAACAAATACAATTGCTATATTTACAAGTTGTCAAGCATGCTTGGTTTGGTTAACTATATGATCTTCTAGTATGTTATACATTGTGCAATGTGGTGCTCAGTTAACATTTGGTTCATTTGTTGTGGTGTTTAGTTAACTGTTTGGTTCAATTCAGTAATGCGATGTTCAATTGTTGTGGGTGCATTCTTTTATTGTATACCATGTGAGAAATAAATCAAATTTGGCTGTACTAAATACATGAGAAACAAATACAATTGCTATTTTTCGAAGTTGTTAAGAATGCTTGGTTTGGTTAACTGTCTGATATTCTATTAGGAGTATGTTATATTGTGCAATGTGGTGCTCAGTTAATGTTTGGTTCATTTGTTGTGGTGTTTAGTTAACTGCTTGGTTCAATTCTGCAATGCAATGTCCAATTGTCGTGGGTAGAATATTGTATTGTTGTGCGTGTGAGGAATAAATCGAATTTGGCTGCACTTAATACATGAGAAACATACTCCCTCTGTTCCTAAATATAAGTCTTTCTAGAGATTCCAATGTGGACTACATATGAAGCAAAATGAGTGAATCTACACTCTAAACTATGTCTATATACACCCGTATGTAGTCCATATTGCAATCTCTAGAAAGACTTATATTTACGAACGGAGGGAGTATAAAATTGCTATATTTCCTAATTTTTAATCATGCTTGGTTTGGATAAATGGGTTTCCATGTGGCTTGAATCAACATATTTTACTGATAGGGTGTGAACCCTCACTTAACCTGATCACTAACTACCTTATATGTGTTGCAGGGAAACAATGGGAAGCACTGAGGTTTGCAATCAAGATTTGCACATGCATGGTCCTTTGTCTAATAGCACATTATTGTGCAATTGCAGAAACCATTCTAATATTTAGGTTTTTAACAATTTGGTCTTGCACATGTAGGTCCTGCTGTTAGGGGTTTTGACCCACTGTTCGACCCTTCTTGCCTATGGGGAAATGAGTTGTCCATGAATATCAGTCAAGTCAAGAAACTCATAAATATTGTTAGGATAAAGAAATTAGCAACAAAAAACAACAAGATCTTTGTTTGCACAATGAAGAAGACGTTAGTTCACTACAGGATGGTACTAACTATTATACCTTCACTTTTTTATTCCTTTGCCCCATTTCCAATATAGAGAAGATATTTATACACATCCTTGTTTTCAGGCCTTTCCAAAAGAGTTCACTAATGATTACCTCTCAAACCACCTGTATGGTCAGGATGCGAGAAAGGTACTCATACAACACCCACGGTTCAATATTGAAGTGTTCCTGAAGAGGATGAAGGATGGACGGTCAATCATCCATATGCACTGGCCTAAAGTTGCAAAGACCTTCAACATCAATGAAGGCTCAATATTTGCCTTCCGCTTCAGCAGTTTTCTAGATGAGATTCATCTGTCTATGTACCGTCTATGATGCTAATTTTGAAAGGTTATAGATGTTGCATGTGAAACTTGGTGCTGGTGCAGTTGTGTAATGGGGTAGCAGAGTGCTGAAGCTATATGATGTTATACTCCGATGTATTTCAATTATGAAATCCTGCTTCCTTAATATGAAAATGAAATATTGTGTGCTTAATACGAAATGTCAAATAGATTAATAAATGGATTATTAATAATAGGACAATTAGCCTCCTAATGGCCAATTAGCCTACTAATTGGGTTTTTCTATTGCAAACGATTATTGAGAAAACACTATGGGCGATGACCTCAGGAAACACACACAATTTATAGGAATAAACCGTGTTGGATCAATGAACAATCACACACGATATCCTCTTGAAAACTGTTTGCGTTAGGCCACTTTGCGCAAACGTTTACCACATAAAACGTTTGTGTCATGGACAGCCTATGCCACACAGTTTCTTCTACGCACCGTGTGTGATGCATTCAATAACGCAAACGATAAAATTGTTAATATCGTCTGCAATGGCAATGCTATCACAAACGATTTAATGGGAAAATTTGTGTGTGATGTACCTGTGAATGGAAACGTTTTCCTTGGAGTAACTGTGTGGGATGTATATACGAACGGAAATGTACTTCTTGGATTAACTGTGAGGGATATACATACTAACGGAAACGCATTCCTTGGATTGACTGTGTAGAATGTACATAAGAACGGAAACGTTTAGCCGGGACTGACTGTGTGGGATGTACTTACGACCGGAAATGATTTGGCATGTATAATTGTATTTTTTAGCACAACTGTACGTATAACTGTATTTGATCGCTCACCCGTCGCACACGACCTGATTTTGCCAAACATGTGTGCCAGGAGGGCCTATCCCCGACGGTTTCTGGGTCGTGTGGGAAGGACCCCCCCCCCTATCGCACACACTCACTCGGCGACGGTTCAGAATGCCATCGCGAAAAGGGGTTAAAAAACGTTTGTATAGCACCTCGCTATACCAGTGCTTGACTTAACCACAATGTCATTGTCACACCCTGATTTTCATGCCACAACACTTAAGCTAATAAATCATGATAAAGTGTGGTTTGACAAATTTTTTTGCATTATTTGGATTTTATTTTTGACTTGGTTTTCTCTTTGTGTTCTTTCAAGTGCTCTTTAAAGTCAACACAACTCCACCTTCTATACCTCATCTCCTTGCCCCAAGCTTCTTCCCAATGATCATGCCATGTGTATAGAGAAATATAGTATTTTCTTACAAAAATAATTTGGCCAAAAAAATTTATTTTCTAAAATTAGTTTTCCAAAACCCCCTGAATTGAGGTTTGCACTGCAAGTACTTGATTTGGGGTGTGAAAAATCTTTCAAAAGGTATATTTGAATCCTATTAGATATAGGACTCCCATAAACCACAAAAATATAATTTTAAAATTTATTTTCCTATTTTATTTAAAAGCTTTTTCTTAAGGCCAGAAATGCTTTAATAGGGAAAAATTATTTTATTGTTTCAAAAATATTTGACAAAAATCAAGGAAACTCACTAGACATATATTTTCCATATATAAGAGTTTCAACACATGGTCATGTTCAAAATATTGGACAAAACCTCCCAAAACCATTTATGCCCATTTCAAGGATTAGAAATATCTCTATGGGAAATATTTTCATAAAAATCCAGGGAAAATCCAGCAAGTCACAAATGCATATTGTGATCACCTTGCAAAGCCTCATATCAATCAAGGTCATTCTGGCTCACCAAAATGCCCCAAAACCCTCTCTGACCAGAATCAAATTTGAACAACTTTGTACTACCAACTTTCTCTCCTTGATCCCAACTTTTGTGAGAATATTCACATGACCAAATGAGGCTACTACACCAATGGTGCATCAAGGGGAAGTGATTTGCTCAACTAGATCTACACAAGTTCATTTCTGCTAATTTTTAGGGTTTGCCAAGGTTACATTAGCAAACTCTTCCAAATGAGCTCATCTTCCTTCTACCCTGTCATTTTGTCATGACAAACACCCTTGCCATGTTTCACAAGAAGGAAATCAGTGCAAGTACCCCAAAACCATATCAAACACCTTCTGCATTTTAACTAAAAACCCTGTTTGGGCCTCTTCCACTAATCCAAATGAGTTCTCCCCTTTACCACACCTCCTCCTAACCTCCCTCTACCTCTAGCATTTAGCACAAGTCAATGCCCTTTGATTAAGGGGATGAAACCACCAATTTTCTATTCTGGACAGCCCCATTTCCACTCTTCTCCTTCCTCTCTCTTCACCCACTGGCCACCCAAAGCATCCAAGGCCATAGCCCACTTCTTTACTTCCCCCTAGAGCTACCAGACACCTTTGGCCGCGCCCACATTGCGTAGAAAATGGCCATGCCGGCCATTTGGGCGCTCTGGAGCGTGCTACAGTGCGCTCCCACACTGTAGACGCCCCCTGCCAAGCACCTCCGGCCACCTCGGGCCTCCCCAGCGCGCCCGACGATGCTCCTCGGCGTCCACAACACGCTATGGCCTAGCCCCCCTCCTACTTCTCCCTCCTGCTGCCCATTCTCGCACGCGCGCCGGCCGCCTAAGAGCTCCAATGAGCGGCCTCACACGCGCGACATCTCTGGCCTTACCCCGCTCTCTCCCTTAGATCCCATCGGCATAGTCGAAGCCCAGAAACACCCCAGACAGAGCGCCAGCTCCTCCCGAGCCCTGTGGCGACGAGCAGGAGCTCGCCGGTGCACGGGTCCACAGCACACCGCCGTTTGCCTATTTAAGGGCCTCCCCGAGCTCTCCTCTCCTCACCACTAGCCCTCTGCACCACCAAATCATCCCCTTGCACCCCCAGTTCCTCTCCAGAGCCGCCCGAGCTCGAGATCTAGCTCGAGCTCCGCCGCTTCGGCTCGCCGGAGTTCGCGAGGTACAGGCCATCCCCGCTGCTTCTAAGCCCCGATCCGGAACCCCCGCACTCCACTGATCTGTTTCCCCCTGTTTCCCCTCTCTGTAGCTGCCGGAAACGGCCGAAACCACCGCCACCCGAAGCTCCCCCGCCACGTGACCTCGTCGCCGGTGAGCCAGGCCACCCCGGCGACCAACTCCACCTCCACTCGAATGGCAACACGACGTTGAGCCCAGCCGTGCCCTCGCCTGACCTCGTCGTGCCCTGCATCGTCGCCGGTGAGCTCGCCGGCCGTCTGGACTTGGGGTTAGGGATGACAGGCGGGCCTCGCATGTCAGCCTCTCCCCTCCATCGCCTCTCTCTCCCTCTCGCTGACGCCTGGGCCCCGCCCGTCAGGTTTAAACCTGGCACGCACGAGTGCACCAGTGCACTGGGCCGCCTCTCGGACTGGGCCTGCTGCGCTGCGGCTGTTCTGGCCCAGTTGCATAGTGCTCCTTTTCCATTTTCTTTTCTGTTAGACTTGCAAAAATTCCACAGGATTAAATATTCATCCAAATGCAATAATTCCAACTCCCATATTTTTCTAAAAATCCCACCTATTTAATGGTATAACTTTCACTCATGTCCAAACAACTTTTATGTACTGTTCATATTCAAATTCAAATTTGAATATGTTTAGACCCCTCTGAAAATCCATTTCTCCTATTCTGCCACTCCAAAACCAAAACTAGGAATTTTCCCCTTCTTAGTTTTCACCCTAGTATTTAACAAAAATGAGTTGACATTTTTCTGAGCACTTTGGTTTTTCTGTTTTATTATTGCCTTATTTTTCTCGTTATTATTTTGCGACGATAGATTGCGTTGCTGACAAAGGAGTTGGACCAGAAGACTTTGAAGACCCAGAAGACTTTCCTGAGCCAGGCAATCAGCCCTTTGACCATGTCTAAGAAACCCTTTTTATGCATGTCATATGGCACTTTTATTGCTTGCATCGAAGTCATGATAATGTGGTGACCACTTGAGGTGGTTTGCCTCTGCTTTTTTTCTCGTTGACACTTGCATGATGCATGACCCTACCTTTCTATGAGGGTTATGCGAGTGGGTTTAGTTAGGATGCTAAGTAGCTGCTATGCAAATGGGTTGGGTATATGCATGGTGATGGAAGCAAGATTGTTTTCAAAAACTTTTCGAAAACCCCGTCGGGTGCCACTTATGCCCGAGGGAGATAATGAGTTGGGTAACCACTTGATGACGAAGTGGTGTACCGAGGCAAGTGTGTGTGTTGTTTTCAAAAGGATTGGTTTAAGTTGCGACCGTTATTCCAACCTTACATGTGCAACCACTCTACCCTTATATGGGAAAGGGCGTTATTGATTACCTAGGCCGATACTAGCTTGGAGCCCGCATTACTAGTGACGAGAGAGTTGTTGTTGCGCTCTCTCGGGACAGGGTCGCGCCAGGTAGGGCGGCCATGACTATTTTTATAGGGAACCAGACACACCGTTGGTACCCCGTGCTTGTGGTATGAGATGAATATAGGAGTGTGGCTCCAAATTCTTAAGATGAGAAATGTTGGGCACGGAGGTTGCTACCAATCGAGTGGACTCTATGTTAGTGTCATCTAGGGAAAGGTAATGATCGGGTGCTTACCCCGGGTACTTGAGGTACCGCGGGTCGTGGATGACACGGAAGTTCCCCGGATCTTGTGGGTAAAGTGTGCAACCTCTATAGAGTGTAAAACTATTCGAATAGCCGTGTCCATGGTCAAGGACAGTTGGGTAACCGCTCTTGGGCTACGTCCACATGTTTACAAACCAGAGTGTGTGGGAAGAACTACTTGGGTCAAGTCAAAGGACTTGACATGGATGAGTTGGGTTGGAGCCCACTCCCTTTATGTTGATATCTGTAACCAGTTCCTAAGGTTACTTGAATTCATATGATGCATGTTTTACCAGTTGTTGAACATGTCATAACACAACAAAATTAGCTTTCTGCAAAAATTTACCTATGTCATGCATTGTTGTATCTTGAGCCAAAACATGGGTTGCTTGCGAGTACATTCAAAGTACTCATTGGCTTGCCACTGGTTATTTAATTGGCTAGGCATGGAAGAACAGGAGTTCGAAGAAGAGTTCTTTGGAGACGAACATGCGAACTAGGACGTTTCCCAGTCAGAATGCATGTAGGGTTAAGGCAGATGGCATGGGTTCTACTTATCGACGAAGATTTCCGCTGCTAAAGTTTATTTGGTATTCAGCCTTTGTGGCTTTATCTATGTAAGACTTGACCATAATGGTCATAATTTGTGTAAGACGATATGTATGGATGTAAGACTCTTGCTATTCAGCTTCTATGTGTTCAGTGAGCATTGATCTCTGGGATCACTGTACACGTGCATTCGGTGATCACGACTTATGAGTCGGGGTCCCCCCAGAGCTGGTATCAGAGTCATCCTAACTGTAGGAAGCCTTAGTTAGCATGGGCGTTAGATAGGAAAAAACCCGTTTGCAAGACCCTCTATGCTCCTCTTCTTTGCTGAGATTTCCCAAACCTAAGGGATATTTCTCCTTATTGACCTCCCCTATTAAACTTTTGTAGATGGCCGTCGCCCCCTTGAGACTCCTTATGACAGGATTCCCATCACTCCTAAAAGACTGCCTCCAACAATGCCACTATCCCTTGCTGCCCATGTACACCCTGCATGAACTGGAAAATGAAGTGCTCGAGAAGGAGTTCTATGCCAAGGTTTTTGTGCCTGCCAAGACCTCACCCCAGGGGTGGTTATTCATTGCGCCGCCCATACCAACAAGAGACCTGGCCATTCAGCAAGTGGCATATGAAGCGCTCCTCCGTCTTTGAGACCTCCTTCCAGAAATGAAAGAAGAACATGCCACCCACTACCTGCCGGGCAAGAACGGATTTGGAGCCCCAACTCAAGTGATGATTTCCCCATAAGATGAGGATCCAACTCTCAAGTACCAGATACGCTTCATCAACGCAGGAGACCACCTTCTACGTCACCTTACCGAAGCATTCCTTAAGGCTCGCCAAGACCTCCCTTCACTTATGCACCTTCACTTCCTCGAGAAGAAGAAGGTGGCCGAGCGAGGACAGAAAATCACTGCCTTACAAGCCCACATTGCCAATCAGGAGCAACAAATCGAGGAACTTCGGAAAACCCGCAACCAAACCCCATGCAGGAGACATAGGAATGAATTTCCATATCCACCTTGTAGAAGATCGTCGTCAGGCCACCAACGACATAACCCAAGACTGAATGACAACCTTTTTGCTTCCGTCACTTGTCACGGGTGTGGTGAACTTGGGCACATTAAAAGGATGTGTCCCAACAGGTGGCCGACTGCCGCATACCCATTGGCACCACAAGGGGAACCCAGAAACTAAAGACTGAACGCCCTTCTCTCCGAGCAAGCACGACTACCAAGTCCGAGAACCCCTAGGGTAGGATGAGTCGTGTACCCCCATATGCGTAGTCGAGTCTGTGTGATGGTTCGAATGGAACCACGTTCTGTGTTGCTTGTTTTTATTTGTTTGTGTTTTGATATAAGTTGCACATTTGCCCTAGGCAGCTTGTACGCGACTGTATCACCTATCATGTCTTAATGGAATTGTGTGTGGCCTTTACGTCACTTGTTTGTTTACACTTGCACCATAAAAACCCCCTTTTAAGCATCCCCCTTCTATGCTACTTCTCCCTCCCATCTCTGAAGACCATCAAGACAAAATGCACTAAGGATTCCACCTCGGCAAGCAACTGACACTGAAGACTTTTGCTACAGCCTCCTCGACCAAGTGCAATCCCGTAGTATTAACCCTCATGACTGTAAACCCATCCCTAGACCCTTCGAGACTTCATGAGATAACCCATCTCGAATCCTTAACCATGTGCTTAACCCACAGAATTGCAAGAGAACCATTTAAGCCTCCGTAACTTCGCTCAACATTAGGTTCATTATGGAACTAGTGGACGTAGGGAATGAGCACATTATCATCCTAATATAGCACAAGAACTGATGATGCCATAGGGAAGACCAGTTTGAGGATATAGGAATAGGGGACAAATGACTTGATGAGTTTATATCAATGACTTTGAGAAATTATATGAGACTATTTGGTGGATTATGAGGCTTTCATGTTGGTAGATGAACTTGGTGGGATCATGTTTATGGAGTAGCATAACTCTCCTTACCCTTGAGTAAACTGGATTTAGTAGGACAATTATGATCGCAAGCTGGAATTCTTGGAAGTATATGGATTTAACTTAGCCATGGGATATTGATAGGAGACAGTTAATATCACATGAATGACTTGGGGGGAAACATGTAGGAATTCTTGTTGGACATGAGATTTGGATTTAAATAGGTGATCCTAGTGGAGTATAGGTGGTGAGTAAGTCTACATGGTTCGGAGTAAATTGGATTTAGACTGATGTTCTCGATCATGGTACCATGTTTCTCGGTGGGCGATAAACTAGGAGATTGAATTAATTGTCGGAGTTGATATAAGCTTGACCTTGGATTTTACTTGACCATGGAAGTTGGTGGGCTTACTATAGTAGATACAACCCTTTCAAGTATTTGTGGATTATATGGACTTTAGGAGATCATATGGAACACCATAGACACTCGATTTGTAGAATTAAAGGATTATGTAGTGATTAATGGAAGTTAACGAGTTGGTGGAGTTGATTCATAGGAAGGAAATAAGATTTTGGAGTGGCATACGATGTGACTCCTTAGGATAGAGATACACTAACATGGACCTTGGAAGAATAGGATGAGAACTTGGATTGTTCTGTTTTATTCCCGCTTGGAAACTTGTATGCTCTGCCCATGGATTTTCAGGGGTAGCCATACATATGAGTTTGGGGATCGTAGACATATATGATTTTGTTAGACCTCCTCTCGGGAGTCACGAGAATATGGATCACATGAGTGATGATTGGATTTGACCTATACGAAATAATGCTTTCGGTGGTATAACGTTATTTGTTTGAGGGACTAGATAGACTATTAGCATCTCAGAAGCCGTGCTTAAGGATAAGATGATAAATGTCCACTCGCACACTAGAATCCTTGAAACCCTTAAGCCCTACCAAGCTACAACATGGTCGTATCATGACCATGGGAATTGACTCTAGATCGAGAACACCTTGGGCCATACTCAACCGTTACCACCACCAATGCCCCAGCCTACCTTATGTACCCCATGAACAGAAACTTCATGGAGTACTTGGTCATGTTGGTTGTCACTTTTACTTGGTGACCTACTCGTCTAACTGAAGATGGAAGAAGAATCATTCAGCTGGTTAGGAAACATGTGAAGACCGCCATGCCAAGGAGGAAGAACTATCGTCAAGGAGTGAACTTTCTCGTCGAAGACCAGGTGTATCTGCAAGCCACTTCTCTCAAAGGAACCAAGAATTTCCATGTCAAAGGGAAGCTCACACCAAGATTTATAGGCCCTCTCCAAGATCACTGCAAGACGAAGAATAGACAGCTACTAGCTAGACTTACCACCTAAGTCACCCACTGTGCACAACATTTTTCCACACAACACCACTCCGAAAATGTTTCCAACTTCCTAACTAGTATGGTCGCTACAAGGACATCGATCACCGAGCCATCGACCTCCAGCCCAATATGACCTATGCGAGAGATCCCAATTGCAACCTGGACCAAGCAGGACTTCATACACGAAGCCACGCCATTGAGTATTTCAAGGTTCAATGAAGCACCACTCGGAAGCACAAACAGTATGAGGACGTGAAGACTACCCCAGGTCCAGTTTTTGTATTCCCTTCCACGCCTAGTTTGGGAATCTTGTGGACGAGATTCTTGTAAGGGGGTAGGTCTGTCACACCCTAATTTTCATGCCACAACACTTAAGCTAATAAACCACGATAAAGTGTGGTTTGACAAAAACTTTTGCATTATTTGGTTTTTATTTTTGAGTTGGTTTTCTCTTTGTGTTTTTTTCAAGTGCTCTTTAAAGTCAACACAACTCCACCTTCTATACCTCATCTCCTTGCCCCAAGCTTCTGCCCAATGATCATGCCATGTGTTGAGTTGGTTTTCTCTTTGTGTTTTTTTCAAGTGCTCTTTAAAGTCAACACAACTCCACCTTCTATACCTCATCTCCTTGCCCCAAGCTTCTTCCCAATGATCATGCCATGTGTATAGAGAAATACAGTATTTTCTTACAAAAATAATTTGGCCAAAAAAATTTATTTTCTAAAATTAGTTTTCCACAACCCCGTGAATTGAGGTTTGCACTGCAAGTACTTGATTTAGGGTGTGAAAAATCTTTCAAAAGGTATATTTGAATCCTATTAGATATAGGACTCCCATAAACCACAAAAATATAATTTTAAAAGTTATTTTTCTATTTTATTTAAAAGCTTTTTCTTAAGGCCAGAAATGGTCTTTAATAGGGGAAAATTATTTGATTGTTTCAAAAATATTTGACAAAAATCAGGGAAACTCAGTGGACATATATTTTCCATATATAAGAGTTTCAACACATGGTCATGTTCAAAATGTTGGACAAAACCTCCCAAAACCATTTATGCCCATTTCAAGGATTTGAAATATTTCTATGGGAAATATTTTCATAAAATCCAGTGAAAATCTAGCAAGTCACAAATGCATATTGTGATCACCTTGCAAAGCCTCATATCAATCAAGGTCATTTTGGCTCACCAAAATGCCCCGAAACCCTCTGTGACCAGAATCAAATTTGAACAACTTTGTACTACCAACTTTCTCTCCTTGATCCCAACTTTTGTGAGAATATTCACATGACCAAATGAGGCTACTACACCAAGTGGTGCATCAAGTGGAAGTGATTTGCTCAACTAGATCTACACAAGTTCATTTATGCTAATTTCTAGGGTTTGCCAAGGTTACATTAGCAAACTCTTCCAAATGAGCTCATCTTCCTTCTACCCTGTCATTTTGTCATGACAAACACCCCTGCCACGTTTCACAAGAAGGAAATCAGGGCAAGTACCCCAAAACCATATCAAACACCTTCTGCATTTTAAATAAAAACCCTGTTTGGGCCTCTTCCACTAATCCAAATGAGTTCTCCCCTTTACCACACCTCCTCCTAACCTCCCTCTACCTCTGGCATTTAGCACAAGTCAATGCCCATTGATCAAGGGGATGAAACCACCAATTTTCTATTCTGGACAGCCCCATTTCCACTCTTCTCCTTCCTCTCTCTTCACCCACTGGCCACCCAAAGCATCCAAGGCCATAGCCCACTTCTTTACTTCCCCCTAGAGCTACCAGACACCTTTGGCCGCGCCCACATTGCGTAGAAAATGGCCATGCCGGCCATTTGGGCGCTCTGGAGCGCGCTACAGTGCGCTCCCACACTGTAGCCGCCCCCTGCCAAGCACCTTCGGCCACCTCGGGCCTCCCCAGCGCGCCCGACGATGCTCCTCGGCGTCCGCAATATGCTACGGTCTGGTCCCCCTCCTACTTCTCCCTCCTGTTGCCCCTGCTCGCACGCGTGCCGTCCGCCCGAGAGCTCCAATGAGCGGCCTCACACGCGAGGCATCTCTGGCCTTACCCCGCTCTCTCCCTTAGCTCCCCTCGGCGTAGTCCATGCCCAGAAACACCCCAGACACAGAGCTAGCTCCTCCCGAGCCCTGTGGCGACGAGCAGGAGCTCGCCGGTGCACGGGTCCACGGCACCCCGCCGTTCGCCTATTTAAGGGCCTCCCCGAGCTCTCCTCTCCTCACCACTAGCCCTCTGCACCACCAAATCATCCCCCTGCCCCCCCAGTTCCTCTCCAAAGCCGCCCGAGCTCGAGATTGAGCTCGACCTCCGCTGCTTTGGCTCGCCGGAGATCGCGAGGTACAGGCCGTCCCTGCTGCTTCTAAGCCCCGATCTGGAACCCCCGCACTCCACTGATCCGTTTCCCCCTATTTCCCCTCTCTGTAGCTGCCGGAAACGGCCGGAACCACCGCCACCCGAAGCTCCTCCGCCGCGTGACCTCGTCGCCGGTGAACCAGGCCACCCCGGCGACGAACTCCACCTCCACCCGAACGGCGACACGACGCTGAGCCCAGCCGTGCCCTCGCCCGACCTCGTCGTGCCCTGCATCGTCACCGGTGAGCTCACCGGCCGTCTGGACTCGGGGTTAGGGATGACAGGTGGGCCCCGATTGTCAGCCTCTCCCCTCCATCGCCTCTCTCTCTCTCGCTGACGCCTGGGCCCCGCCCATCAGGTTTAAACCGGGCGCGCACGCGTGCACCAGTGCGCTGGGCCGCCTCTCGGACTAGGCCTGTTGCGCTGCGGCTGTTCTAGCCCAGTTGCACAGTGCTCCTTTTCCTTTTTCTTTTCTGTTAGGCTTGCAAAAATTCCACAGGATCAAATATTCATCCAAATGCAATAATTCCAACTCCCATATTTTTCTAAAAATCCCACCTATTTAATGGTATAACTTTCACTCATGTCCAAACATCTTTTATGTACTGTTCATATTCAAATTCAAATTTGAATATGTTTAGACCCCTCTGAAAATCCATTTCTCCTATTCTGCCACTCCAAAACCAAAACTAGGAATTTTCCCCTTCTTAGTTTTCACCCTAGTATTTAACAAAAATGAGTTGACATTTTTCTGAGCACTTTGGTTTTTTTGTTTTATTATTGCCTTATTTTTCTCGTTATTATTTTGCGACCATAGATTGCGTTGCTGGCGAAGGAGTTGGACCAGAAGACTTTGAAGACCCAGAAGACTTTGCTGAGCCAGGCAAGCAGCCCTTTGACCATGTCTAAGAAACCCTTTTTATGCATGTCATATGGCACTTTTATTGCTTGCATCGAAGTCATGATAATGTGGTGACCACTTGAGGTGGTTTGCCTTTGACGAGGACATGTATTGGGGGTAGGGTAGCAGGCCTGACCTAAAGGCCCTACCCATGAACACCGTATACTTTGTACTGGGCCTCTGGGCCAGATCGCCATCCAGATGTACCGCAACTTGAAAGTCACTCGGACAACAACAACCACTCGGAGCACGACACTTCACTCGACGAGCTCATTCCACTCGGCCGTGTGACTCACTCGGATATGCAAAGACCAATAGTCAGCATGACGGTTTTGTAGTGGGCAAGCATTATGGCATTCATGCTCCACCGTGTAACATAAGGGGTGAGTGGGTGGCGCACTCTGTATAAGCCACCCCCCACCATTAGACTAGGGGGCTCTTTTCTTCCACCTCTCTCTCTTTCTAACCATTAGTCTCAGGACATAGCTCAGGCATGGAGATCCGCTCTCCCCTCTCTCTCAAACACACATTGTAATATCCGGATACATACTCAGATAAAACAAAGCCTCTCCGGAGCACGAGACGTAGGGTTGTTATCTCCACCATGAGAGGCCCGAACTCGCTAAAACCACCGTGTCACCCATTTGCATCTCGATAGACCATGCTCCTTTATCCTACCCCTCTTTTATTGTCGGAATCGTTACCATGACAGTTGGCGCCCATCATGGGGCATGGCGTCTATCGAGCCATGATACAGATGGTTTTTCATTCATCTAATTTCCTGCTCATGTAGTTCATATGAACAACTCAAGCACCGCAAACGTGGAGGAGAAGATACATCTTCACCCGACACTGCAAAGCATGCATGACCATTCACAAACGCGTCGATCAGGCGATTTCCTTCTACACTGTGGGCTTCATCTTCGAGGGCCGGTACCGCTGGACGGACGCGCCGCCGCTAGGCGGTGTGCGGCTCCTCTCCGCCGAGCACTCCGGCGGTGCCGCCTCCATGGGTGCCGACGACCCGCGCCGCTACCTCGGGTTCACGGGCGACGACCCCAATGCCATTGAGGACTCCGAGCACGAGGCGAATCTCCTACTCGACCGGACCGACCGGGGCGGCCACCAGCGCGCCTCCCGCTTCGTCTTCTCCGTCGAGCCCAGCACACCCGTCTGCTGGCTGCGGCGACAGCAGGCGTTCAGCAGTCACTCCGGTGACACGGACGCTCGGTTGCTGCACGACCCCCAGGCCTCTGGCACGTCCATCTGCGCCGGATCGGCCCCTCTGGCGGCGTTTCCAAGTCACGTCGCTGCAGCCGTCGTTCGGGAGTAAGGGACCAACCCTGTAGCCCGTTTAGTGCGTTAACCGCACGCGAGCATAGCCCACCTCCTCGTCGCGCAAGGAAATGGAAGAACGTGGGGTGGCCGTTTCGCTAAGGTAATTGCGTCATTAAGCGGCTCATCAGGTGAGTATTTCCTGCACCAAATTCCTAATTACTGTAGCCAAAACTCCTGCTATTCATGCGCCAGTAATTGGTGCATGCATGCATGCATGTGCAACCGCCCGGCCATTAATTGCGTGTCTATGCTTGCTAACTGGCTATCTTGCAG
Organism: Triticum urartu; assembly: GCF_003073215.2. Lineage (NCBI taxonomy): Eukaryota > Viridiplantae > Streptophyta > Magnoliopsida > Poales > Poaceae > Triticum > Triticum urartu. The sequence continues at coordinate 289,522,320 of NC_053025.1, read as the reverse complement.
GAGCGTTGGGGTCAAATAATAATAATATTCGTAGCTATACTTGCTACTAACTTGCAGGATCATTTGTCCCGTTGTCGTCCACCGACTGCGGTTTATTCGGATGGACGTTTCGTTCAGGAGAATAACACGATGACAGGCAAATGAGTTTTTCATTTGGATTACTAAACATCCAGATTCATTCAGATGCATTTTTATATACAACTAACATGCAGTGACTTGGCCGCCTGCACATCGTCGCTCAACTGGTCACGCCAGCGTCACTCGGTCGCGCGTGCATGGTCACTTGACGTTCCGCGCGTCGTCACCCCGCAGGACGTGTCTACAACACTCAGACGCCCCGAGCGTCACCAGTCCGTGGGATGCGTCTGCTTGACTCAAACGGCCCACGCATTCTACGTACACGTCCAGAACGTGCGCAACTCCTTCAATGTGTTGGTCGGCCAAGCAATCACACCTAATTACTTGTGATTTATTGCTCCACAACCTACAGATCGAGCTCTGCACCAAATCAACCTCCTCGAGGAATAACTGTATATAGAAAAAAGGAAACGGAAGGACTGGCTTCCACTAGTACGCCACTCCGCTGACCTAGCACTCGGCAACAACTCCCTTCAGTCAGCAACTTGGCATGATCACTCGGATGGGACTAGCTCACTCGGACCAAATCGAATCACTGGCGTTGATCGGCCGTTCATGCGCCGTCACTCGGCTGTCCGTACATCATCACTCGACTGGACATGTCCTCAGCCGCCCAGCATGTAGTCACGCAGCTGCTCACATCATCATCAACTTGCCCAACTCAGACGCCCCGTGTGTCATCACTTTGCGGGACGCGTCTACATCATTCGGACGTCCCGCACATCGTCACTTCACGGGACGCGTCTACTTCACTCGGACGCCTCGCCCATCCTCACTCCACGGGACGCGTCTACTTCAGTCGGACGCCTCGTGCATCATCACTCCGCGGGACACGTCTACTTCACTCGGACGCCCCGCCCATCGTTACTCCGCCGGACGTGTCTACTTCACTCTGACGCCCCGCGCATCGTCATTCCGCGGGACACGTCTACTTCACTCGGACGCTCTGCTCATCGTCACTCCGCGGGACGCGTCTACTTCACTCGGACGCCCCATGCATCGCCACTCCACGGGACGCGTCTACTTCACTCGGCCGCCACTCGCGTCGCCACTCGGTTGGTCACCTCATAACCATTCGGCCGCTCCATGCGTCGCCATCGGTTGGTCACCTCATCACCACTCGGCCGCCCCGCGCGTTGCCACTAGGTTGTTCACCTCATCACCACTCGGCCGTCCTGCGCATCGCCATCGGTTGGTCACCTCATCACCACTCGGCCGCCCCACGCGTCATCATCGGTTGGTCACCTCATCACTACTCGACCGCCCCACGTGTCGTCATCGGTTGGTCACCTCATCACCATTCAGCCGCCACACGCGTCGCCATCGGTTGGTCACCTCATAACCATTCGGCCGCCCCGCGCGTCGCCATCGGTTGGTCACCTCATCACCACTCGGCCGCCCCGCGCGTCGCCACTCGGTTGGTCACCTCATCACCATACGGCCGCCCCGCGCGTCATCATCGGTTGGTCACCTCATCACCATTCGGCTGCCCTGCGCGTCGCCATCGGTTGGTCACCTCATCACCACTCGGCCGCCCCGCGCGTCGCCACTCGGTTGGTCACCTCATCACCACTCGGCATCCCCCAGTGAGTGACTTAGCTGCGAATCTTTTTCGCCTAAGTTCAAGAAATCCTACCGAGTGATGAGTCAGCCTCTCACTCGGGGCTTAGCTGCGAATCCGTTTCGCCTAAGTTCAAAAAATCCTACCGAGTGGAGAGCAAACCTCCCACTCGGGGGCTTAGCTGCAGTCCAGTACTCGCCTAAGTTTGAAAAAATCCTACTGAGTGGAGAGCAAACCTCCCACTCGGGGGCTTAGCTGCAGTCCAGTACTCGCCAAAGTTTGAAAAAATCCTACTGAGTGGAGAGCAAACCTCCCACTCGGGGGCTTAGTTGTAGTCCAGTACTCGCCTAAGTTTGAAAAAATCCTACCGAGTGGAGAGCAAACCTCCCACTCGGGGGCTTAGCTGCAGTCCAGTACTCGCCTAAGTTTGAAAAAAAAATCCTACCGAGTGGAGAGCAAACCTCCCACTCGGGGGCTTAGCTGCAGTCCAGTACTCGCCTAAGTTTCAAAAAAAATCCTACCGAGTGGAGAGCAAACCTCCCACTCGGGGGCTTAGCTGCAGTCCAGTACTCGCCAAAGTGTTTGAAATCCTACCGAGTAGAGAGCAAACCTCCCACTCGGAGACTTAGCTGCAGTCCAAGGGCTCGCCTAAGTAGCCAAAATCCGACCGAGACAAGAGCAAACCTCTAACTCAAGGAGCTGCATCACAAGTATAATGTGTGCTCCATCCCTATCCGCAAGGACACCGAGACGAAGGTCAACTGTCACCATCACCTCATCACCACTCGGCCACTCGCGCGCCTTCAAACAGCTAAGTCATTTTACATTCTGTTATTTCCATCTTCTCGAGTGTCCCGTAATTCACACATCACATTCACTCGGAGGCTACGCCACCAAGTGTACCTCTATGCTCGGCTGCTTATTTTCACCCGAGTCCAACTTCCATTCTTTCGCATACATCATTCACGAACACCATGTGTTCTTCATTTCGAGTTAGCATCGGTCCTCCGGGGCTGCAACTCAGTCGAAACACTACACTTCTGTTTTATTTGAGCCAGCACTTTGACAAGTTTGAACGGATCCTTCGCTCTTTCAGACTCTTGCTGGTTAACCAGCAAGTCCCTTGCACTCCCAGCGGGTGTCTATGGGTGTTATTCACACAAATCATTTCAACACATCAAATTTCCTCGAGAAATTATTTCGTTGGCTTGTCCCATTTTTTACACAAGTTACGCGATCACTCGACGGCCCTATGCGCCAACTTCATCGCTGCCCGGACTCGGTCACCGTACCGGTTCTAGCACACCACAACACTGACATTGTCACTCTGTTGAATTCAAACACATCCGATCAACCCCTCTGTGGAATCCTCTTCATCATATCAATGATATAGACCTCGTCAGGCATGAGACAGATAAGTCCCTTTTATGATTAAACTTCATACTTTACTCTTTTGCGAGTTTGCCTCTTTCGAGCATCACTCGGAAGCTTCTCCTCATCTTTACCCGAGTCCGACTCGATGAATTGCAAATCATCCATTCAAAACTATATTCCTCGTATTCCGACATGTCCATTGTCGAAGCCTGTAGTACGCTCGGGGGCTACGCCGCACTCGGGGGCTGCATCTCATTTGGAATGACACTCTCCGGAGTGGTCGAGTACTTCATCACCAGTCAGATCCTTCACTTCAACAAGTGCATTCGATCCGCCACTTTGACAAGTTTTATAATCACCCAGACGCTCTGCGCGCCATCTTCATTCCTACTCAAACTCAGTTGTCACGCCGGTCTTGTTGCGTCACTCTCTTGAGTGGTCGAGTACTTCATCACCAATCAGATCCTTCACTTCAACAAGTGCATTCGATCCGCCACTTTGACAAGTTTTATAATCACCCAGACACTCTGTGCGCCATCTTCATTCCTACTCAAACTCAGTTGTCACGCCGGTCTTGTTGCGTCGCAACCACACTACATCAACCTCATCACTACATTAGCTTCGAAACCATCTGGCTAACTCCTTCGAAGACAATTTCAGCCACTTGGCTGGATACGCAATCTTTCACTCGGCTGCCCCGCGCGTCGTCACTTGGCCACGCCGCGCGTCGTCACTCGGTCACCCCGCGCATCACCACTTGGCTGGATACATACTCCTTCACTCGGTCACCTTGCTCATCCTCACTCGGCCGTCCCGCACGTCGCTACTCGGTTGTGCACGTCTTCACCACTTGGCCGCTCCGCGCGTCGCCTCTCGGTTGTGCATGCCTTCACCACACGTCCGTCCCCGCGCATCACCACTTGGCTGGACACGTAGTCCTTCACTCCGCCACCTCGCGCATCCTCACTCGGCCGTCGCGCATGTCTCCACTCGGTTGTGCACGTCTTCACCACTCGACCGCTCCGCGCGTCGCCTCTCGGTTGTGCACATCTTCACCACTCAGCCGCCCCACGCGTTGCCACTCAGTTGCGCACGTCTTCATCATTCGACCACCTCGCACATCATGACTCGGCTGTCCCACGCATCGCCACTTGGTTGGGCACGTCTTCACCACTCGGCCGCTCCACGCGTCATCACTCGGTTGTACATATCATCGCCCCTCGGGCGCCTCGCGCGTCACCATCAGTTGGACATGTCTTTACCTCTACACCCTCAGCACGGGAACGACTAAGTTACTCATATGATCAAACCTTATATCACACTCTGTAGCAAGCTTACCTCTTTCGAGCATCACTCGGGGGCTACGCACATCCATTGGCCATGTTGCCCTCAGGGGTTACGCCCATTCGATCAACCCATTGATCACATCAGGAATATCTTTCTAACCATACATGCTCGTTCCGCCGAAAATATATATGGGTAGTACTGTCCACTCAGACGATCGCCCAAATCATTTCTTTAAGTCATCTTCAGGATTTTAAAAGGGTGAAAATGACGCTCCTCTACGGATACACTTGGCCCTTATCCTAGGCTTTAAGGCGTTAGTTTCACAAACTTGGACTCAGAGATGGCATGTGCTGGTGTTCCCCCGGGATAATGAGTGGCATCTCTACGGAGAGTCAGCCCACACACTAGCCTCGCCATTCAGGTTTCATGGCACGTCCATGTCAGACCACTAGTATATCTCCTCCGGGAGACATACGAGTGCCACCAAATTTTTCCTCGCAGACAACATACTCTGATCAGTCGGGAAGCACGTCCACTCGGGCAAATACCCCTTTCATGCAAAGGGCTGAAAACAAAACTCCTCTTCGGATACAATGTACTCTTACAAATACCCCCTTCATGCAAAAGATGACGGTCAATGTAAGAAGTACTACTAGAATGATTACTCCCTGGAGTGTCCAGCATTTTTCTACACTCGGTAGTTTCAAGGCCGAATTAATTCCTCGTGCCGAGAGCACGAAGACTCACCTGCTTGACCAAGTTCCAGGTTGAATTTATTTACAGTGCCAAGTGCACGAAGATCAGTTCGACTGACTCAGCTCCAGGCTGAGCTTATTTACCATGCCAAGTGCTTGAAGATCCATCCGATTGACTCAATTTCAGACAAAGATATTTACCATGCCGACTGCATGGAGGTTTACCAGGAGACTTAAACCCTCTGCCAGACTCATCTAGTCCGATAGAGGCTCGGGGACTACACCCAGTGGGTGCACTCAGCGTGCCCCCACTGAAAGAGAACTCAGAAAGAAACATTTTGCTCGATGCAAAACCAGCTCCAGAATTACCCGACCTCTGAGTCAGAGAAGAACAAGTTCGATCAGTACTAGCTAAGAAGATTTTTAGTTCTCAGACCCCCGCCGACTGCCCGCAGTCGACGACAGTCTCGGGGACTACACCCAATGGGTGCACTCAGCGTGCCCCCACTGGAATGGTATCCACTCGGAACGGTCTGCCCGGTCTGAGTGACGGCCAAACAACAAAAAAAGACACGTTCCAGGCATGAAGAAATTCTGAGTAATCAGTTACTTGATGCAGGACCAGCTCCAAATCACTCCAAAAAAATTGCTATAAAGTGAGTTTAACGCTCCTCTGCGGACCCATTTGAACTCATTTCACTCAGACACCATGCAGTCTTGAATCCGTCAAGGCAACACGTGGAGATAAGATCGCCGGGTGACCAGAGGGAGTTCATAAGTGCCTCCGTAGCACTCGACTCATCTGGGAATTCACCTCGACTCGACCCGCTCAACCTCGACCAATTCAGGGGCTAATGACGAGGACATGTATTGGGGGTAGGGTAACAGGCCTGACCTAAAGGCCCTACCCATGGACACTGTATACTTTGTACTGGGCCCCTGGGCCAGATTGCCATCCAGATGTACCGCAACTTGAAAGTCACTCGGACAGCAACAACCACTCGAAGCACGACACTTCAATCGACGAGCTCATTCCACTCGGCCGTGTGACTCACTCGGATATGCAAAGACCAATAGTCAGCATGACGGTTTTGTAGTGGGCAGGCATTATGGCATTGATGCTCCACCGTGTAACATAAGGGGTGAGGGGGTGGCGCACTCTATATAAGCCACCCCCCACCACTAGACTAGGGGGCTCTTTTCTTCCACCTCTCTCTCTTTCTAACCATTAGTCTCAGGACATAGCTTAGGCATGGAGATCCGCTCTCCCCTCTCTCTCTCAAACACACATTGTAATATCCGGATACATACTCAGATAAAACAAAGCCTCTCCGGAGCACGAGACGTAGGGTTGTTATCTCCACCGTGAGAGGCCCGAACTCGCTAAAACCATTGTGTCACCCATTTGCATCTCGATAGACCATGCTCCTTTATCCTACCCCTCTCTTATTGTCGGAATCGTTACCACGACAGCCTCCGCTGTTTTTCTCGTTGACACTTGCATGATGCATGACCCTACCTTTCTATGAGGGTTATGCGAGTGGGTGTAGTTAGGATGCTAAGTAGCTGCTACGCAAATGGGTTGGGTATATGCATGGTGATGGAAGCAAGATTGTTTTCAAAAACTTTTCGAAAACCCCGTCGGGTGCCACTTATGCCCGAGGGAGATAATGAGTTGGGTAACCACTTGATGACGAAGTGGTGTACCGAGACAAGTGTGTGTGTTGTTTTCAAAACGGATTGGTTTAAGTTGTGACCGCTATTCCAACCTTACATGCGCAACCACTCTACCCTTATATGGGAAAGGGCATTATTGGTTACCTAGGTCGATACTAGCTTGGATCCCGCATTACTAGTGACGAGAGAGTTGTTGTTGCGCTCTCTCGGGACGGGGTCACGCCAGGTAGGGCGGCCATGACTGTTTTTAGAGGGCACCGGACACACCATTGGTACCCCGTGCTTGTGGTATGAGATGAATATGGGAGCGTGGCTCCAAATTCTTAAAATGAGAAATGTTGGGCACGGGGGTTGCTACCAATCGAGTGGACTCTATGTTAGTGTCGTCTAGGGAAAGGTAATGATTGGGTGCTTACCCCGGGTACTTGAGGTACCGCGGGTCGTGGATGACACGGAAGTTCCCCAGATCTTGTGGGTAAAGTGTGCAACCTCTACAGAGTGTAAAACTATTCGAATAGCCATGTCCACGGTCAATGACAGTTGGGTAACCGCTTTTGGGCTACGTCCACATGTTTACAAACGAGAGTGTGTGGGAAGAACTACTTGGGTCAAGTCAAAGGACTTGACATGGATGAGTTGGGTTGGAGCCCACTCCCTTTATGTTGATATCTGTAACCAGTTCCTAAGGTTACTTGAATTCATATGATGCATGTTTTACCAGTTGTTGAACATGTCATAACACAACAAAATTAGCTTTCTGCAAAAATTTACCTATGTCATGCATTGTTGTATCTTGAGCCAAAACATGGGTTGCTTGCGAGTACATTCAAAGTACTCATTGGCTTGCCACTGGTTATTTAATTGGCCAGGCATGGAAGAACAGGAGTTCGAAGAAGAGTTCTTTCGAGACGAACATGCGAACTAGGACGTTTCCTAGTCAGAATGCATGTAGGGTTAAGGCAGATGGCATGGGTTCTACTTATCGACGAAGAATTCCGCTGCTAAAGTTTATTTGGTATTCAGCCCTTGTGGCTTTATCTATGTAAGACTTGACCATAATGGTCATAATTTGTGTAAGACGATATGTATGGATGTAAGACTCTTGTTATTCAGCTTCTGTGTGTCCAGTGAGCATTGATCTCTGGATCATTGTACACGCGCATTCGGTGATCACGACTTATGAGTCGGGGTCCCCACAGTCATCCACATAAGCATGAATGTTGCGCCCAATCTGTCCGTGGAAGCAATTCTGAACACAATGTTGGTAAGTCGCGTGAGCACTCTTAAGCCCAAAAGGCATAGACATATAACAAAAAGCTCCAATGGTTGTTCTAAAGGTTGTCTTCTCCTAATCTTTCACCGCCATCTTTATCTGATGATAACCAGAATAAGCGTCCAGAAAACACAAACTCTCACAACCCCACTGTGGCATCAATGATTTGGTCAATTCGAGGGAGAGCAAATGGATTAGCAGGGCACTCCTTGTTAAGTTCTATGTAATCAACACACATACGCCAAGTGCCATTTTTCTTAAGCACAAGCACATGGTTAGCCAACCACTGAGGGTGGAACACCTCAATTATGAACCCGACATCTAGGAGCCGGGCTACTTCTTCTCCAATAGCATTACGCCTCTCCTCATTAAAAAGACGGAGGAACTGATGAACAAGTTTCATCTTAGGATCAACATTAAGGTGGTGCTCAGCGAATTCTCTTGGTACACCCGACATGTTAGAAGGTTTCCATGCAAAGATGTCATGATTCTCACGGATGAACTCCATGAGCGCGCTTTCCTATTTTGGATCCATCCCTGTCCCAATGGTGAACTGCTAAGAAGAACCACCAAGGACAAAGTCAACTTGTTGTGTATCCTTTCCCGACTTAAACTTGAGTAGCGTGTCTGTCTTTGTGGTGGGCTTCTTTAGAGGGGTCATATCAGCTGGGTCAACATTATCTTTATAATACTTAAGCTCCTCCATAGCACAGGCCGATTCTGCGTAAGCCACGTCTCCTTCCTCGCACTCCAGAGCGACTTTGCGATTTCCCGTGAACGGTGATTGTCCCTTGTGGCCCTGGCATCTTAAGCTGTAAATAGACATAACAAGGGCGAGCCATGAACTTAGCATGAGCCGACCATCCAAACAGGGTGTGATATGGACTCTTGATCTTGACCACTTCAAACCACAGCGTCTCTGCTCTATAATTGTACTCATCACCAAAAGCCACTTCCGGTGATATCTTCCCGATAGGGTAGGCTGACTTGCCAGGCACCACTCCATGAAACACTATGGAGGACGGCTTGAGGTCCTTGTTGGTCAAACTCATCTGATGAAAAGTATCATAGTACAAGATGTTCATGCTGCTACCACCATCCATAAGCACCTTTGTAAATTTATAATCACCCACTTGAGAGGCTACTACCAGGGCCAGATGACCTGGACCATCAACCCGGGGCGGGTGGTCCGCCTGGCTCCATGTGATCATCTGCTCTGACCACCTTAAATACTGAGGCACTGCCAGCTCAACCGTGTTGACTGCTCGCTTATGGACCTTCCGATCACGCCTGCACGTGTTCATAGTGAACACATGATACTGGTCACCATTGAGCTGCTTTGGGTTACTCTGGTATCCTGACTGACTATTCTGCTGCTGATTACCGTGCCCGGATTATTGACTGTGACCACCATGGTTACCATGACCCTGATAATCAGAACTTGAGCCGCTGCCACCAAAGCCGGAACCCTAGAAACCGGAGCCTGGCCCGCTAGACGGCCCATTACTGTTACCGTGATGCTGCTGGCGGCTCTGGTTCCTAAACTCCCGCATGATATAACAATCCTTCTAGGTATGAGTAGACTATTTGTTAGGATAATTGTGTTTTGGACAGGGGTCATTGAGCATAGCTTCAAGATTTGTAGGCTTTCCTCCACTAAAAGGCGACTTGCCATTACCATTACGACGTTGATTCTTAAACCCACCATTGGTATTAGCCATAAAATCTAACCCGCTGTCAGAGTACTTACACTTCCCCCCATCGCCTTGGTTATTCCAATTACCCTGTTGAGTCGAGACATGTTGCTGCTGGCCCTTGACATCACCGTTTTTCTTTCCCTTACCAAATTTATCATCATCAAAACCTGGATCCTTTGTATTATCAAAGTCACCATACCTGGTCAGGACATCCATAAGCTTGGCCATGTGTGTACACTTGCGCTTAAGCCGCCCTAGCTTCTCCTTAAGAGGGTCAAAGTGATAGTTTTCTCGAAGAGCAACACAACTTGAGCCGCCCCAATACTGTCTGAAGAGTGTATGATGGTTGCAACCCGGCGAGCCCAATGATGGGCCAACTCATCGTCCCGCTGCACACAATGCTCCAGATCAATAATTGTCATTGGCTGCTTACAAGTTCCTTGAAAGTTCTTGATGAAGCTATCCTTCAATTCCTCCAGGGTATTGATAGAGTTAGGAGGCAGGTTCTTTAACCATGTACGAGCCAGCCCTTCCAACATCATCGTAAAATACATGGCACATGCTACATCACTAACTTCCAACTTGTCCATGGCTAACTCATAGATCCTAATCCAAGTTGCTGGCTCAAGAAAATAGTGTAGTTGGGCACCTTCCGAGGGTCTTTAATATCTTTGGGCATGCGCTCGTTGTGTAAAGCCGACACTAGGCACGATACTCCAATGGTCCGAGAATTTGACCCCGACTCCCACAGAAACTGAAGGGGTCACTGGAGGTTGCTGATAAGCCCCTGGTTAGCCGTTGCTGCCTCACGGTGGGCTCTTGCTTCGTCCACAATTGCTTGAGCATCAGTCCTTGGATTAAGGGGCATGTTATCACGGGGCAGGTTACAACATTGCTCACTGCTGGAGACCGCGACGACTTAATATGCCGACTATAACTACGGCTCGGGAGGGGGGTTGAGTGCACACGATCACGGCTGTACGAATACTTTTTCTGCTGTGCAATCGCCATTTAAAGAAGTTCAATGGCGTTTTGTGCATTGACTGTAATGGGCGACTCACCGGTAATAGGGAGCGTGTTGAGCCAGGTGGCTACTGCTACAATATTAACCACCGGGTTAGAAAAGTGACTCGGCGGCATTGCAAAACGCTGAGGTGCGGTACAGCCCCGAAGTGGGTTTGACCCTGGTTCACCCCTGCGGGCCGGCTCTGGCTGATGAAGCTGATGATGCCGATCCACCGCCCTATTCCTAGGTGCCTCTGCAGTTGATGGGGGTGTAACTGTTGCTCCTCCAGCACTTGGTCCCGCCCCTGGTGTGTTCAACAAATTCATGGGCTCGTAATTTAAGGGAAAACGGGTTTGATGCCTCCTTCGTAAGACTGCATTGGAGGCATTTTGATCCAGACTTAAACGCCAAGCCATGGCCTTCAGGCACTCCGATTCAACATCAATCTGAACCTACAACATGGCCATCCAGGCATTTTCAGCATTGATATCCTCCTGGGCTTTGGTCATCTGCTCCCTGAGCTTTGCGATTTCTGCGTTACGCTCCACTTGGTTTTCCGCTGTGACCTTAGTCCCCATTAAAGTTGCTAAAGCATCCATCAGCTCAGATAACACTTGAGCTGGATGCCTGATTAAGCTGAACCCTGAGGGGCCAGTTGTTGCCATTGCTCTAGCCGTCGTGCTATGGAGAGCCGGCGCCGTGCCCGCCATGAAGATGGTGGCTCGGCATGACGGCTCGTAGGGGTCCAGAATACTGTCACCATCGGAACAGCCCCCAAGCCCGCTGTGTTTGAAGCTGGTAGATTGACTCCATCTCTCCAATCGAGGACCCGTCACCTGAGTAGATGAGAGTCTCTCCTCCAGATGCAGAGTTCTTCGTAAGTTCCACACCTTGCGTGAATCCTAGGAAGATGTGTTTCCGCCCGGCTTAGACCCGGGCGGGTTGCGTGCGCCGAGCCGGCTCGACGAGGTCGGTGCAGATGTCCAGCTCAGGCTTAGATACGTCGATATTGCCGATGAAGACATGGATTCCGTCGTAGGCGACCCGGTACCCGTACTCGATTGAGTCGGCCTCGGGGCCCCAGCCAGCGTCATCGATGTAGAGCTTGCCGCGGCGACTCTTAGTCATCCTGCCAACAACGTATCCCTCGATCCCTGGGAAACAGCCCTTCAAGAACTCGAAACCACCGTGCGATGGCCCCACAGTGAGCGCCAATTGTCGTGTTTTTGTCATGGCAGATGTCCTAATGTGAGGACTTAGACATGAGGCCATCGCAAATGGTGAGTAGCTTGTCGGGGTTGAGTCGGTCGAAGGACACGAGTTTACCCAGGTTCGGCCTCTCACAGTGGAGGTTAAAGCCTACTCCTGCTTTTCTTTTTATTGCTTGAGTATCGATTACAAGGGAGCAGATTCGCTTGACCTAGCTATCGATCGATTGTAACTTGCCCTATTCTGTGCCGGGGACTCGCCTTTATATACAGGTCGAGGCCTCCGGCTTAAAAGAGTCTGGGTCGGGTCATGATCCGTGACCGAACCTAACTCTAAGTCGCCTTGCCTTCTATGACAAGCAACCTTATGGAGGCCTAGACCTCCAGGCCGCCTGCCGTCTTCTGGTTTCGGGCCCTAAGCCGGCCCATCTTGTGAGCCTCCCTTCTGGTCTTGCATCTTGATCGTCCTGGCCCAGTTGAAGCTTGTCTCCTAAGAGTCGCCAATGACTTGACCCAGCCCTCAAAGGCGGGTTATACGGGGGGTTATATCCCCAACACCTTGGAGATAGACTGGTCCCACAAACCAACAATAGTCTTTTATGTGCACTTTGTCCTCACCCATGTGAACTAGGGATCAAGTTTTGATCGGACACCCATCCTCAAATTGCTTCAAGCCAAACATGCTTAACTTTGATGTTCCTTTTGGATGGGCTCCTGGAAAAGAAGGTGCACATTGATATGAGTAGTCTACCATTCCTGTTAAGCTAGGATGCACCAGGCAGACCTCGTCTATCAGCTGCTTTGTCAACTTCCCAGGAGAGACCCGCGCTCACGATCTCGTGCATTACCGCGAGCACACACATGGCCACAAGCACGAGCACGCGCACACAAACTCCACGATACCATCCACGATAGCTAACGTCGGCCTGTCCTAATTAAATCCCATGAGCCCCCACTCATTTCGCCCCAACTTGCATTGCATCTCGCCGCCAGGCTGCCGCTAATCGACCCCGCCGCCAGGCTGCCGCTAATCGACCCCGCCGCCACTGCTAGCCAAAATTCTGGTGACACACGCCGCCGTTTCCCATGCCACCTCCACCACCGAACGTGCCGGACCCGTGCACACCTCCTAAACAACTCCTGCAAGACTGCCGCGTCCTCTACTTTCGAGTTCAATGATACCCAAGCTACACCGCCACCCCAACCATTGATTTCGGCGAGGTGAACATGTACTCGATATCGTCCCTTTGTCCATCTTGTTCATCACACCCATGTGCGTCCCAAGTAGCGCCCGAAAGCAAGCGGCACGTCCACACCCAGAAGATTCTGCCGACATTAGCAACTCCGAAAGCCGTAGCCGCCAACTCTGTCAACTACGAGAGCAGCCGCCACCACAAGGAGCTCCACTACGTCGAGATGATCACCATCGTGCACTCCGTCATTGCCGAGGACCACTGCATCAAGTTCATCCACTCCCGAACCGTTGTTGCCGTTCCTGAGCTTTTCGGCTACTTCCCGAATGATCTTCTTTTCTAAGTGTGGTGAGCCCATCTTCTTTTCTCAGCCATCCATCTCTAGATCAATGCTTCAGAGCAATCCACTTAAATGTGACTAACTAGGGTTGTTGCCCGTGAGCAATGGCGGCATCAGTGTCTTATATAAGAGATAAAACACACACGCACACTCATACAATCTCAAGCAGGCATTTGGAGACCATTTTTTGTTCTGAATTTTTAACATAGTTAATACAATTTTCATCCTCTAGAGAAAGTAATATTTTACTAAAATCAATTCTCAACTCAAAAGGAACGATTTGGGCCAACAATGGCCTGCACTATATAATGGACTAAATGTATGTTTGTTTTCTCCTTTACATTACATATAAACACAACTAGACTCATGAGCGCAGGACCAAACAATTGTTATCAGTGCTAGAGTACAACATTTTCGTTATGCAACGAGTTACCACGCGCCACGTGGAGACTGATCAACGGCGATCCGCTCTTGTACCACCGCGGCGCGGCAGAGCGGACATGTCGATCTCACCCGGAACCACGTCTCGATGCACGCGGTGTGGAACCCGTGGCCGCAGCCCGCCACGAGCCGCCCGATCTCGCCGAGCCCAAACTCCACCAGGCACACCGCACACTCCGCCTTCTCCGCGGCCACGTGCACGAATACCAGGAGCTGCGTCCTCTCGTTCTCGTCGCATTCTCCGTCGCTCGTTCCGCCAGCCACCTGCGACGGGCAGGAAGGTGGCGACGGTGGAGCGGACGAGGTGGCGGCACCGATGCCGTCGTTCCTCGGCGCGTCTTTCTTGCACCGCCATACGAATCGCCAAAAAATGCAGAGCAGGATGAGGGCGACGCTGGCGGCTGCGAGGGCCGAGGAAGCGCGGCTGTTGATCTGCCCGCCGGTTGCCTGCGACGGCGAGGAGACTGGAGAAACGCCACCGCCCTCCATCTCTCCTGCGCGGTAGTGCACTGGAGGAGACTAAGCTTAGCCGGCACCCAACAGAGAAGCAACCTGGCTAGCTCTCCGAGGACAAGGAACGGTGTCCTATGTATATTTATGGTAAAATGTGGTTCGCCAACTCTTTGGGTAAAACATTAATTTATGCCCAACACCTCATAGTTAACACTTGGTCCACCCGTTCTTTACCTTCGATTGGAGGAGAGAAGTCTTCTCCGGTGAAGGTAGTGTAATTAATATGATTGCGTCCATGAATTTTGGGCTACTACCAGCCACATGCCGTTGGGTTGGAATCCTTCCACTCTCGAAGGTTAGTCATAATAGGAGTAACTTAGATACTCCCTCCTTCCATCTATATAAGGCCTAATGCGGTTTTTGAGGCTAATTTTGACTAAATGTTAGAGCAATAATATATGACATGCAACTTACATAAAGCGCATCATCAAATTCGTATGTGAAATGAGCTTTCAATGATATAATTTTCACATTATGCATGTCATGTAGTATTAATTTTATCAATAGTTAAAGGCGGTCTTGGAAAACGCATTAGGCCCTATATAGATGAAAAGAGGGAATAGTAACATAACGTACTTCAAGAAAATTTTGCTTATATGGCATGTAGTTAATAAGGAAAGAGGTATTTGGAGTAACATAATATGTTACTGTAACATAGCGCTTCCCCCCAAAAAATGAGTCTACAACATAATAAATAAAGTTGTCTATGACACTATTACTATGTTACTTCCTCCGTTTTTATTTACTTCGCATATTAGTGTTGACTGAAGTCAAACTTCATAAAGTTTGACCAAGTTTATAGAAAATAATATAAACATTTACCATAACAAATTTATACTATGTGAAAGTACATTCAATAATAAATCTAATGATGTTGATTTGTCATCGTATATGTTAATATTTTTGTTCATAAAATTGGTCAAAGTTTATAAACCTTGACTTTGACCAAAGCTAATACGTGAACTAAATAAAAACGGAGGGAGTATTTTCCACTATGGAGGTAGTAACTTAGACTAGTGTCATATGCATGTCACTAGTATAAGTTACTCCCCACTATGACCAGTCTAAACAACTCCTAATAATTTTCATCCTTTTGTTTGCGATTACATATTGTCAAAGATCCGGCGGTCGATAACTTAATAAATCTTGCGTCCTAATATATTACCATGAAACGCTGATTAGTTAGCACGGTCTGACAAATGACAGCTGCCAAGTAGTGGCACTAGTACAAGTGTGCGATCATTCTGAGTTGTTTAGCTCCAGCTAGCTCTTAAATTTTTTATCCCACCTGGCCTACTGGCTTCGGCAGCTGACCAATATTTTCTAAATTATACAGTCTTTCAGAACTTGACATCAAAGATTTTGTGACACCCTTGAGATTTTTTTTCTGTACTTATGTAATGGCTCCATTGTCCTTGGAACGATTCTTAATATTAGGGGCTTCTTCTGACCAAAGTTCTTTGTCTCTTCTCTTGTAGTGCATTATGAGATTTTTAATTATATCAATTGCCCAAATTGTCAAAGAAGAACACCCAATTTGACACCATCTTAGATGAACGTTTCCACCGCCATAGAGGCGAAGGCGGGTGTGCGACTCCATCCCCTACCCCTCTCTCGCCGCCGTTGGGTGCGCTGGCAGATAAAGCATGCATGTGCGACGCCGACAGCAACGGGGAGGCTGCTGATCGTGGGGACCTGGTATGGAGGGTTCGGTGGACTGTTGAGGGTCGGCAGCAGGGATGTGTAGGCGAGTTGTGGTCTCCAGGGTGTAATGCTTGGCTGCGGCGTTGGTGTTGCAACATGGCGATATTCAACGAAGATCTAGCCTGGTTAGGTCATCGTAGAAGAGGGTGTTAGTGCATGGTCCTAGACATCGGCGAGTTCGACATCAATCACGGACCTAGCGTGCGGCAACATGGATGATTTTTGTTCTTGTTTTCTTTAGGGACTCTACATGTTCGGTTTAGGGTAGTGAGGCAACAATGTTGCCCCGATGTAGGAATAATGTTCTCCCTGCCACGTTCGTGTGCTTATCGCCAGCGAAGGGCATATGGAGTCGTGTCGCTGGCGGATCTTTTGGGATCTGATCGGTTTAGGTTTCTGGAGGATCCACCTGGATTTGACCAACTTTCGTGGTTGTCGAAGTTTCTACATGCCCTTATAATTGTTTTCTTCTTCGGGGCAGCAAGTTGCTTCGCAGATCGCAGCCGACAGCGTCTCTTCGTCTACATCAATAACTTCCCGACCGCTGCTTCTTCCGGCTCATGGGCTTTTTAAAACTTTGCTCATTCAAGGAGGAGACCTAGAGGTTGCATCGAGTTATGTTGGCGGTGCGTCGATGGTGGATGCAAAAGGAAGAAGACTTCGAAATGTAATTTTATTTTTCTGTATGGGAGTATTTTTAAAGACATGTGATACTTAATATATGGCTTTGGGACCCTTTCGCGGAAAAAAGAGCAACCAATTCTCAATCTATATCTACTAATAAGGGATTAGTGCTTATGCCCATATGTCACATATTTTTACAGAAACCCCCTTTCTCTTTTGTAATAATTAACTGCCCGCGCACCTTTAAGTGAGAAAACGAACCGTGTTTTACTGTTTTGTACATACCCCCTCCCTTTTCTAGTAATAACCTGCACTCCACCGTTAAGTCATACTCCCACCATCCTTGAAAGAGTGTACTTCCAACTTTGTTGGAGGGTCGAACTATCTCAAAGTTTGACCGAGTTTGTGCAAAAATATATCAATGTTTGTGAGACCAAATAGGTATATGACGAAAATATATTTTATCATGAATCTAATGCTACTAATTTGGTGGCATAAATTTTGGCTTATTATTGTATAAATACGGTCAAATATAAATTGTTTTGACTTCCCAACAAAGTTGGAAGTACACTCTTTCAAGAACGGAGGGTGTAGAAAATGAATCTTTTTTGCGTTTTCATGGAAAGCCTCCTTCCGTTTCTGTAATTAACCCACAATCCATCTAGAACGAATAGTACTTTTAAAAAATATCCATATCTTTTAAAACAGTACTCTGATTTTAATATGTTATATATGAAATTTGATAAAAATATGTGTAGAATTTGAATATGATGATGTTATTTTACCTATAAAATATTTAAAAATGCTATTTACGGTGCAACCTTAAACAATAGCGCACGATCCATCTTTCTTTCGTACAGACACCGGCCTGGATTGCAAATGGGCACCTCAGCAAAGCCAAATTGGAGACGAAAGAAATCGTCGATAACCGTGCATGCATGCCTCGGCAAAACCTTGCATGAAAAAAAAATAGATTTCTCATCCTATGCCTTGAAGAGAGATGCCTTTGCAAGACTTATTGAGGTCTTGAGTCATGGTTAATGGGTTATAGACGTGTGTTATTTTCTTCTCTCGTTGCAACGCACATGCTCTTTTGATAGTTTGTATAAGTTTAAATCACTTTCCTTGCTATGTTCTATGACGAACGATTCAGGTTGTTTATTGGTTTCATCTGACATTTCCGCTAATTACATGGTCGCTCTTTCTAAGTTAATGACCCAAAGGAACATGCGATTTGAAACACTCTTACTAAAGTTCGTGCAAGTAATGAGAGGTGAGAAAACTTTCATTGGATGGCTATAAAGGTGAGAAAAACATGGTCGTTGATCTTTCGGTCTCCCCATCGCGACGATGACCTCTCGATCTTTGCATCGAGCCGATGCACCAATGCTTCTGAAGACATTGGAATTGGGTAAGGCAAAAGAAGAAGAAAAAAGGTTCCAACCTAGCAAATATTCAATTCGGCTCCCGATCTCATTACACTCTATGAACAGTAAATTCAAAAAAATACTAAAAAATAAAAAATATGATGAGAGATGCTTGAGTGCGTGATGTTCGTGAGAAGTTTCAACTTATTCCGACATCTGAGTAGCTCTCGGCAAAAAAATAGGTCCAAAGAGTGCAAAAGAGTAAACCTTTTTACATACCCAAATTTGTCTTTTTTTGCTTTCAGATGTTCAAATATGCTGAATTTTTGCACGGACATCACGTACTCAAGCATCTTTTACCACAAAAAGTTTGAATATTTTTACTATTTGTGACGAATTTAGTGTTCACTCCCAGAGGCCGGGAGCCAAAACGCCCCGCCCCGGCCTGGGTACTATTTTTTTTAAGTAATGATATGGGTACTAGAGTAGTATATGATGAGACTACATGCAGAGCGTGAGCTAAATATGTCTTTGGGACAGAATATATACTAGAAGCAAATGCGCGCCTTGCTGCGCCATTTTTTTTATTGCCATGCAACATTGTTTTTGTTATTTTATTTGCTCTTATTCCACTATGATTCTCACATTGTTTTTGCCGTGTAGCTTCGAAGAAAAACATTACATGGAACCTTAGTTTGTAGTAGCACTTAAGAAAGATCCTTAATTTTGTAGCACTGAGAGATAATGTAATATGCAGATAACATTAAGGCAACTTCTTTGGATTACTGTAGTTATACCTGGAGAATATGATCCTAATCAAAATACATAGATTTGATTCAGACATTATTAGAAATATCAGACAATCGCAATATTCTCCATCTACTTTGAACCTCTTGACTCAAAGCAAGTTTGTCCTTTTTTCACAACTAATGTAGAGCCCACACTACATATTACTCATTTTGCTTGTCATTCTACTTCTTATGTACAAATATAGAAAATGAATACAATATGAAATATGCATATGTGGCAAATATATAAATAGCTTTTTCATCAATAAAAATATAGGAATAGCGAATAAACAATTCAGCATTTTCTCTGGGATAAAACAGAAACTTCATAAGCACATACAACTCTAACCATTTTTCCACCACTCCTGACAGCTACTCCTTGACAACTGAACATATAGGAGTGTCAACAACAAAAAAGATATAAACTTCCACCTTATACAAGCATGTATTAATAGTTATATTGTTGCATAAACGGTGCTAATCGGGCATAATTTTCATTCTAAGCACATCTACATCTCGTGAGGAAATCCAAAAGGCCATTCTGCCATTTTGATATATCAGTGCCATTGTAGAGAGAATTTCTTATTTGGCCCTTTCTTAAAATTTGCTTCCCTTTTTGACCCAAAAAACTTGTTTCTTCCCTTTTTTACACTTAAACTTCATTTTGTTCCTTGCGTGACACTTTTATCCATTTTTTCATCCAGCAGTGTTAAGGGCCAGTTCTTTTGGTGGCTTCCAGAATAAGCTGCAATAAGCTGCCCCCTACCTAGCTTATTCTAGAAGCTGAACCAAACTTATTTTTTTAAAAGCCTAGCAGTTAAGACTGGACTAGTAGGCTTTTAAAAAGAAAATTTTGGTTGGGCTTCTAGAATAAGCTGGATAGGGGACAATTTATTCTGGAAGCCCAAAAAAGCTAGCAAAAGAACTGGCCCTAACTGGGACATACAAAGAAAGTTTTGCCCCTGGCAAGCACGAGCGCATTCAAACGGCAGCAAGCACACACAGGCATCACAGACGCAGCACGGCACCAGCAAGGCAGCAAGTACTAGGCTTCCCGTGTCCCCGACGTGTCACCGTGTCGGCGCCGTCCCGGTGGCCATATCGCCATTTTTTCTTTATCTTTAAATCAAAAAACATGACTACACGTATATTGCATCGGACGTGTCCGACGTATTATATATGCAGACGTGCTAATCACACAAGTACGTGCAAAGCTAGCACAAGAAGCAAGGAAGCTAGCAACTTGATTGGATCAATTCAATCTCGGCAGGTAGTGATTCATTGATTCGTGTGTGTGTGCGTAGTTTAGATGATTATTTAGATTTGATGGAGACATTTTTTGGAACGACTCACTGGAGATACAAGTTATCAGAAGCTTGTGCTCTTGGCTTCTTGCAAATTGTAGCCAGTCAATCTGTAACAAAATGGCATGAGCGTGTGCCACAATCGAGGCGCGAACACAGCTAAGGGATATCACTTGTTGACATGCCGCGGTCTAATTTATCACCCGTAACATTAATCTATACAAATTTATACGCTACAATAGAGATTGAATGGGCCGTCATTATTCTGCTCCTAATGTAATAATTATGATTAGTCCCGTGCAACATTTTTTTTGTATTTAGACATATGATACTATTTTTTGTTTGTTTATTCAACCATGACAAAATATATATCACGTTACCTTTGTGTTTGCATGTAAATAATCTGGTCACATACTACACAAGGGGTAAAATGGTCTTTTTAGGTCAGACTAAACAACGTTACTAGTCAAAACTAACAGAAATGTCATATAAGGAACAAAATAAAGTTTAAGTGTCAAAAAGGAAAGAAACAAGTTTTTTGGACCAAAAAAGGAAACAAATTTTAAGAAAGGGCCAAATAAGGAATCCTCTCGCCATTGTACTATGAAAAAGCCACTTTAAACTATAAGTACATAGAATGGGTTACAATTTATTAGTATGTCATAAGCACAGAGAATGGGGTTAGAATTAATTTCAATCTCATAAGCACTTAAAAGTTACAGCTACATACAAAAATAACGATGTTTCATATTTTAATAGTGCCACATGGAAGGAATAGCCACGTGTTCCGAGCCCTTTTGTCTTGAGAGAAAAATAAAATAGAAGTGAGAAAACTATTAAGGTACAAACATATAAGAAAACATGAACGTCTCTTGCATATATAGAACTATAAAATATTGTACTTACAAAGTCATCACTTTAAACTAACTACTCAATGTGTTGCTCTTTTGTCTATATATCTTCAACACGAAAGCAGATGAGGTTGAAAGTTCACCAGCATGCTCTCCATTGCCACCTGGTGACTACCACGAAGGAACAATAAATATACTTCCTAAAAATTGCAGTGCAACTATCAAAAAGAAGTGATTCATAAATCGTAAATACCAAAGATATAACCTAACTATATTATATCCAGGGCAACACAATGCGTGTGACAAATAAAGATACTATCACAGTATCACTATTTCATAAATGTTGTATTGGTGGACAATACCACAGATGCAGAAGTAAATTCAATCACCATATGTTTTTTTCTTTTTATCTCTCTCTGCCAACAAACATGCAAAGCAATACATAGATTAAGACTGAGCTTATTATCAGTTTCAGGCTCCAACCTGTATAACCACGAACATAGATAGATTGCACAAAGCATTCAAAAATACATTGTTCAGTTCTGCTTAATTAGCCTGAAAGAAATGTAAAATCGAACTCAAATTTCTGAAAAAGAGAGAAGGAAATGGCCTCATCACATAACCAAAACTGAAGCCATATGAACTAAACCATCTGTTGCAAGAGTGTGATCCAGGGCTGTTCCATGCCAAACCAGGGTCACCAGTGGTGTGGATACGGCCACTGTGCGGATACAACTACCTTTTTGTTTTGTGATTCACATACATGATAACTAAAAAATAGAAAGAGAAAATAATTATGGAGCCACAATGAAGCCAATTTCCATGAAGGGGCAAAAACTATTTCTTATATGAGTAGATGTATATGCTATATGCACCTATTTATACACAGATAAATTTGCCCAAGAAATACATATGCATCTACTTTATTCATGAAGCTACTCATATATGCACCTACAAATATTATAACTGTCAAACTCCTGTCCTCACTTTTCACCCTAAAGCTCATGTCGCATATAGAGAGAAGAGGTTAGTGCAAAAATTAAGGTAAAAGGGGATGTCATCTTCCACTGTACACCCTCAAGCAGCCGCCGCTGACCCAAGTATGAAAGGGGAACCAAATTACCAGCAGGCCTGGCTTGGCCATGATGCCGGCGTGCAAAAGTAATGCCTAGGTAAGATGACGATCTCCCATTAACGACCCCATCGTCTAGACGTGGTTCTTGGTGCTTAGACGACGCGACGAGGAGCAGTAGAGCATCATCTCCGGCCAGAAGTCCGATAGAATAACCACTCAGGTCGGCATCACGCTACATCACTTGTTGCAGGAGCTTGCGCTGAGATCCTTCAGCAGCCGCCTGCCTGGCCCTGAAACAATCGCGGGCCGTCTGCTTCTCCTGAGTCCTGACTGCGACACGCCCCAGCATGCGAGAGAGAGACACCAGAGTAGAGAGAAGAGAGTGGATATGGACTCACCTAGACCGGGGCTTCTTTCTCTCCCTTTAATCTGCTGCCCTCACAGTCCTGATCCAGCCGCCGCCCCCATCTGCCGCCGCCAGTACCGCAAACCCACGAGGTTAAAGACGGCGCACGGAAGCAGGAAAGCCAGAGGAGCGGTGGCTATGCAAGAGGGCGTGCTGGAGAAGTCGAGGAGGTTGTCGTCTTGTGGGAAAAATTTTCGGGGGGGGGGGGGAGGAGAGAGAGATAGAAGGGGAATCCGCACACACGCCTACAAGTCCACAAACCCATCAGGCCATTACGCACACCTCGCAAGTGGGACCGTTCGACTGGAAAAGGAGAACACAAACCGACTTAGACTAGCCACAATGGAGAGTAACATACACTAATGACATACATATATCCCTAGACTATGTTACTACCTTCATAGTGGGTAGTAACATAGGTGTAGTGTCATGCAAAGCTCCATTTATTAGCTTATAGACTCATACTACATTGGGACATGTGATGTTACAGTAACTAGCTAAGTTACTAGAACTATTTCTCTCTTCATTAACTCATTGCCACGTAGACAAATTTGCTGAGTTGAACTTGAAGTTACTGCTGAAATTACTCTCACTGTGGCTAGTCTTACGGGCTGATCCGAGCGGTCAACACGGCCCCGATTAACCACATAGCTCCATTTCTGGGGAGCTTAGTAACTCTAAGGATGACATTTTCTTTTATTAATTGAACAAAACGAACAGTTCCATGAACAGCACAGACAATCATAAAACGAGAGAAAAAAGGGATTGAGAACACAAGCACGCGCTCAACCTTGCAACACAACCGCGGGCACAGACAAGGAGGCATCCTTGTGCGCCTCCAGCGCGCTCGGCTCGCCGAAGACCGCGACGCGGCAGAGCGGGCATGAGGAGTTGGACCGGAACCACCGGTCGATGCACTCGACGTGGAACCGGTGTCCGCACCGTGGCAAGAGCCGGCCCCTCTCGCCATCCGTCATCTCCGCGAGGCACACCGCGCACTCCACGCCCACAGGGGCGCCGTCGCCATTGCCGCCGTACACGAACACGGGGAGCGCCGAGATGTCCCTCAGCCTCAGCGCCGCCACATTACCGGAGGAGGAAGAGACGGGCAGCATGTCCTGCGGCCGCGCGGACACGGTGAGTTTGTACAGCTGCCAGAAGCACACCACGAGGACCGCCGCCACGCCGAACGACGCGAGAACCGCGTACGCGTAGAACCTGATGTCGCTGCTCAGCGAGGAGTCCTCCATCTCAGAGCTCGACATGTGGGCCTATCTATACGTACACTGCGTGGAGCAACGAGCAATGGGAAGTAGTATGCGTTTGTGTCTGCTCGACGATGTGCGATTGTGCATGATATATAAGATGGCATTTTGCCCCTAACTGCCCGTGCTCTCATTGTCCTAGAATATGTTTTTTGTTCTTTGAGAATTTG
Organism: Triticum urartu; assembly: GCF_003073215.2. Classification (NCBI taxonomy): domain Eukaryota; kingdom Viridiplantae; phylum Streptophyta; class Magnoliopsida; order Poales; family Poaceae; genus Triticum; species Triticum urartu. The sequence continues at coordinate 289,498,363 of NC_053025.1, read as the reverse complement.
TCCTAGAATATGTTATCTTGGGTTGGGCCTACGCGACTATGTGTACACCGCTCTACGCATATTCGGCACATGCTGCGGTTATGCGACGCGAAGCAAATGTATGCAAGCATGAAAAGAACAAGTCTATGCTCGATCATGTAGGTAGGCGGCTTGTCGTCCATGTTCTGGTTTGCCACAAAAGAAGGAGCAAGTGGGACCTCGACTTCTTCTATGACATAGGAGTACACATCCCTGAACTTCTCGGAGAGGATTTGTTGCGCAGGTGCGGCCCCTTGCGCGTGCTTTCTTTTTTGACTTTTGATTTTCAATCTTTCATAACTTTTGAAGAAAAAGAGCTTGAATTAAGTCTTATTTTCATATTCGTGTTTTTTGTGATGAGAGCTTTCAAATAAGATCCATTTGTAATACGTTCTGATGAGTTTAAAAAAAAAGTTTCAACTTTTCAAACTTAGTACGAGCGTATGACAAAATCACAAGTTTCAGTACCCGTGAACAACAAAAATCTATGTGTAAAGTTTGAGCACCGAAACTTGATATCAACGGCCGACATTCAGATGCAAAATCGTAAGTTTCAAAAATTAAAACTAAAAAGTTATTGTGCCCTCATGCGAGATCCAACCACTTTACAGATCGCAAGGCAATCGGTCGGCCGGGTAGGGCTGGTAGGTGCGTGCTACCGAACCTGCGTGCCCCTGCAAATTTTCGTGAACTTCTCATTTATTATGCTGGCCGGGTACTTGATCATTCTTCTCTTGGTGAAGTTTTTCCCCTTGGTTTGAACCAGCGGTCTAGAATAACTGATTGCAAATTTATTGCATGCCTAACCATTAGCAAGATCAAGTCATGTTGCCACAGTGGCCCTCGCATTTGCAGGTCTAGAGCATAAAAGACTTGAATTGAGCCATCAAGGTCGTTTACGTAATAGGTTATTGTTGATCGGTTTACATTTACACTAAATCTTGAGGAACAACATTATTAGGTCCTTTCCTGTGCTTCATGGTGTATTTTGCTAAGAATGTCACATAAGCAAAAAGTTGATGTAAGCAATCGAGGAGAGAGCACTTGATGACCCATAAAGAAATGATGTCAAACGTGTGGACATGTACAAAATACCTATGTATGGAGGAGCTTAATTGCTAAATAATTAATGAAGAAAGCTTAATTAAACATATCTAATCATCTATGCATTAAAGACTTTAGTTGATGGGTCTTTTCATTCACTACATCTCATAAAGCACCTGTGTTCCGGAAAAGGCCATAATTGATAATGTGTTTAGTTAATGCTGTATTTAAGGATCTAATCATGAGGAGTTAGCTATGCGGCTCTACCAATTGTAGTACAGTAGATATACTTTTTAATCTCAATAATGTTGGTTAGTCCACTAAAGCCAGCAATTGCATACATAGATTCCATTCACTAGTGGACTCGCATAGTATATATCATATGGCCCGTTTGAAGTCTCAAACAAATACCTTGTACAACATTAGTTAATTACTTTTGATATTTAAAATAAATGCCACGTTTGAAGTCTCGGCAAAAATAGCTTGTGTTGGCCAAATGATCTATGGATCTGATCGTCTGCTTACAACCACTAGATGGCGCGTAAGATATCAGTCTATTCTTCGTTGCGTTAGAGATAGCGCCCAACTGTTTGCAACATGGTTGGTGTTGTGCTCGGTGGTTGATACATTAGTCGTGTTCCTCTCTTCCAAAAAGTGCTCTGTCGTTTGCAACTTGGCTGTTATGCGGCAGCAACATGCGCCGAGCGCGGCGCCGTAGTCCACCAAGTGCTACGTTTGCTATAGTACCACCACTATCGATGCAACACAACAGATGTTGCAACCACAACACTGCCACACAACATCGTCGCCATTGCGGTCACAACATCCTCGACAATGCAACTTCCCTCGGACTTGCACCAGGCCTGTCGGTTTGCAGCAACGAGATCCGACCATGTCACAACTTTGCCTCCCCAGGTGCGTAGTAGGCCGGCGTCCATGGTCGCAACTTCACCCTCTCCCTGAGGTCACAACAAACAACAGTCTTTGCAACAACTACAGTCAACCATGGATGATCTCTCTTCTTATGCGCAACACACAATTTGGATATGTGCTTGAGGCAGGCACGTGAAACGCCCCAAGACCGGAGCTTCAAATGCCTTCCATGTTTTCCGAGTTTCGTCGGGTGTTTTATTTTGTCTGTTGCATGCATCTTTATATTATGTGCATTGCATCATGTCATCTTGCAACCTTTTTAATAACTCAACTAAATAAATCGTATGGATCTTCGTTCCATTTAAATCGAGGGATATTCACAATGGTGATTTCTTTTTAGAACATATACTCCCAATATTATTAGGGAGCTATATAAAATATTCCATTAGTTTGGAATTAACCGCAACAAACTTGCATTATAAATCCCTCTCATTTCAAAACTATTTTTGCATCCATGATCTTTCCTCCAAGGCCCTTCTCCAAGTGCAAACCATTTCACTTTTTCCTTCTTTCAAATTTCACCCATTTATTGCAAGTGGCTTTCTCCTCTTTCTTTAAAATGTTCAACTTTTCCCTATAAATACTAGACCGTGCCAAGACCACCTTCGCCAATTTTCAGGTCTTTTGGAAGTGTTTTGGTTGGGCTACAGATTTATTCGAGTTTGAGTTATTTTCAAACTTGCATAAAAATTGCAGCCTCTAAAATTGCCAAGGCAATTTATTCAAATACTAGATAAATCCAGGAGCACAAGGGTACTTTTTCCTTTTCAAATTTGCTGCCTTTTTCCTTCTCTGAGCCTGGGTTCCTTATTTTATTTTTTTAGACAAGAGAGGAGAGAGGAGCTAGCCCAGTCGGCCTATAGGCCATCCGCAGCCAGGCCTTTAGGCCCGGCCGACCCCCCTAGGCCCATCCTTCCCCTGCAGGCCCACCTAGTCCTAAACCTAACTCTCACCCTCTCCCTCACATCCTCCCACACTACCGCCAGCACCCGCACGCACAGATCCCACAACTGCTCGATCCCCACGCTCCTTCCCCTCTGCTCGATCGATCTCTCTCTCCCTCTCCTTGCAACGCTCCAGGGAGAAGCCCCGCACCCATTTCCCCATCTCTCGATCTTTCCCTCCTCATCCCGTCGCCGGATCCCTCCAACCTCCTACTGTGGCCTCCTCTCGCCCCTCGCCGAATCCTGCGGGCCGCCGCCCGGCTCCCTCGCGCCCCCGCCGCGAGCCTCCTCGCGCCCGACCAGCAGGCCACCAGCGAGGCCCCGCATCCGCGCGCCTCCTTCCTCCTACGTTGGCTTCTCCTTCCTCGCTCCAGCCATCGTGGAACCAGGCCGCCACTTCGGTCAAGCCTCGTCGCCAGCCGACCCTACTAGCAGGAGCAGGCCAAGCTTCCGGCGCGTGGAACCAACCTGAACCGGAGAGCCGTGGCCGGATCCGGTCTCCCTGACACCCGCAGGACCTCTGCCTCACCCTACTCGTCGTCGAAGTCCCAGCTCCGGCGCCGTGGTTATTTAGCGCTGCTGCTTCCCTCTGCATCTACCGGCACGCCTGCATGCCTCGCTGCTGGTTTCGTGCAGAGCCCCTCCTCCTCACGGCCATGGTGCCCGTCGGTGCCTGCACGTTGCTGCTGCTTCGATGCCCGCCTCCCATCATCGACCGCGAAGGGCTTGGAGTCACCTTTTACCTCTCCGAATGAATGTGAACGACTACTGTCGTCGTGGATCCGACAAGTACCCCTACAACAAGTGTACCTCTACCGCCGTCAGTGTTCCTCCGAGTTTGATGTTGGAACGTGCACGACTATGCAGATTCACCAAGTACCACGACGCCCCCCGAAGAGTTTGGGTTCGACAAGTCCGATGTCGCGCTTGTACAACTACGCTGCCGAGACCGAGACCGGCGAGACCGACCTTGTAACGCTATGCCAAGTACCTCTACCGGTGACTCGAACATCTACGAACCGTGTACAACTACCGCCGCTGTAATTTTGACAAGAAACGTGTACCACTACCGTCGCGAGTACCTCTACCGTCGTCATGTACCCCTACTTCCACTACCGTCACGAGAACAACTACTTCCTCTACGAACTCGAACCGCTCGAGAATGCTCCCTTGGAAGGTATAACCACCGAGACGACGCCCGTGAACGAATGATGTGTGATGTTTGAGATGCTCGTGGTTGCACCATGTCTGAGTTGTTCTTTGCGAGTTCCTCGTTGCCTTGCCGTCGACATGTGGGAACCCGGTATCCGGGAGCACCCCATCTTCTTGCATGACACACTCACACCAACTTCTTTTTGCACCGGTATCCCCATGAGCTACCGGATCATCGGGATGTTGCCGCGGCATTATTTCCGTTTCGTCGCCGTGGCACCCCTTTCTTTCTACCACGGTGACAAATGCTCTCATCACGCTCATGTCAACTTTGAATGAAAATTGCATAAAACTTGAAAATGTCATCCGCATCATGATAACAACATCAAGAATGTTTAAATTGTTGTTTGCATTAATTTGCTAAATAAATATGGGGATTTACCGGATTTGTTGTTTGTTATATCCCTCTCGTTTCTAAACTATTTTTTGCATCCATGATCTTTCCTCCAAGGCCCTTCTCCAAGTGCAAACCATTTCACTTTTTCCTTCTTCCAAATTTCACCCATTTATTGCAAGTGGCTTTCTCCTCTTTCTTTAAAATGTTCAACTTTTCCCTACAAATACTAGACCATGCCAAGACCACCTCCTCCAATTTTCAGGTCTTTTGGAAGTGTTTTGGTTGGGCTACAGATTTATTCGAGTTTGAGTTATTTTCAAACTTGCATAAAAATTGCAGCCTCTAAAATTGCCAAGGCATTTTATTCAAATACTAGATAAATCCAGGAGCACAAGGGTACTTTTTCCTTTTCAAATTTGCTGGCCTTTTTCCTTCTCTGAGCCTGGGTTTTCCTTATTTTATTTTTTAGACAATAGAGGAGAGAGGAGCCAGCCCACCCGGCCTATAGGCCATCCGCAGCCAGGCCTTTAGGCCCAGCCGACCCCCCTAGGCCCATCCTTCCCCTGCAGGCCCACCTAGTCCTAAATCTAACTCTCACCCTCTCCCTCGCATCCTCCAACACCGCCGCCAGCACCCACATGCACAGATCCCACAACCGCTCGATCCCCACGCTCCTTCCCCTCTGCTCGATCGATCTCTCTCTCCCTCTCCTCGCAACGCTCCAGGGAGAAGCCCCACACCTGTTTCCCCATCTTTCGATCTCTCCCTCCTCATCCTGTCGCCAGATCCCTCCAACCTCCTGCCGTGGCCTCCTCTCGCCCCTCGCCGGATCTAGCGGACCGCCGCCCGGCTCCCTTGCGCCCCCGCCGGATCTCCTTCCCCACGCGAGCCTCCTCGCGCCTGACCAGCAGGCCACAAGTGAGGCCCCGCATCCGCGCGCCTCCTTCCTCCTGCGTTGGCTTCTCCTTCCTCGCTCCAGCCACCGTGGAACCAGGCCACCGCTCCAGTCAAGCCTCGTCGCCGGCCGACCCTACCAGCAGGAGCAGGCCAAGCTTCCGGCGCCTGGAACCGACCTGAACCGGAGAGCCGTGGCCGGATCAGGTCTCCCTGACGCCCGCAGGACCTCTGCCTCACCCTGCTCGTCGTCGAAGTCCCAGCTCCGCCGCCGTGGTTCTTCAGCATTGTTGCTTTCCTCTGCATCTACCAGCACGCCTGCATGCCTCGCTGCTGGTTTCCTGCAGAGCCCCTCCTCCTCACGGGCATGGTGCCCGTCGGTGCCCGCACGTTGCTGCTGCTTCGCTGCCCGCCTCCCACCATCGACCGCGAAGGGCTTGGAGTCACCTTTTACCTCTCCGAACGAACGCGAACGACTACTATCGCCGTGGATCTGACAAGTACCCCTAGAACAAGTGTACCTCTACTGCCGTCAGTGTCCCTCCAAGTTTGATGTTAGAACGTGCACGACTATGTGGATTCGCCAAGTACCATGACGCCCCCCGAAGAGTTCAGGTTCGACAAGTCCGATGTTGCGCTTGTACAACTACGCTGCCGAGACCGAGACCGGCGAGACCGACCTTGTAACGCTATGCCAAGTACCTCTATCGGTGATTCGAACATCTACGAACCGTGTACAACTACCGCCGCTGTAATTTTGTCAAGAAACGTGTACCACTACCGTCGCGAGTACCTCTACCGTCGTCATGTACCCCTACTTCTACTACCGTCACGAGAAAAACTACTTCCTCTATGAACTCGAACCCCTTGAGAATGCTCCCTTGGAAGGTATAACCACCGAGACGACGCCCGTGAACGAATGATGTGTGATGTTTGAGATGCTCGTGGTTGCACCGTGTCCGAGTTGTTCTTTGCGAGTTCCTCGTTGCCTTGCCGTCGACATGTGGGAACCCGGTACCGAGAGTACCCCATCTTCTTGCATGACACACTCACACCCACTTCCTTTTGCACCAGTATCCCCGTGAGCTACCGGATCATCGGAATGTTGCCGCGGCATCATTTCTGTTTCGTCGCCGTGGCACCCCTTTCTTTCTACCATGGTGACAAATGCTCTCATCACGCTCATGTCAACTTTTAATAAAAAATGCATAAAACTTGCAAATGTCATCTGCATCATGATAACAACATCAAGAATGTTTAAATTGTTGTTTGCATTAATTTGCTAAATATTGTTGAGTGGTGGAGTGTTGTAACGCCCCAAGATCGGAGCTTCAAATGCCTTCCATGTTTTCCGAGTTTCGTCGAGTGTTTTGTCTTGTCTGTTGCATGCATCTTTGCATCATGTGCATTGCATCATGTCATCTTGCAACCTTTTTAATAACTCAACTAAATAAATCGTATGGATCTTCGTTCCATTTAAATCGAGGGATATTCACAATGGTGATTTCTCTTTAGAACATATACTCCCAATATTATTAGGGAGCTATATGAAATATTCCATTAGTTTGGAATTAACCGCAACAAACTTGCATTATAAATCCCTCTCATTTCAAAACTATTTTTGCATCCATGATCTTTCCTCCAAGGCCCTTCTCCAAGTGCAAACCATTTCACTTTTTCCTTCTTTCAAATTTCACCCATTTATTGCAAGCGGCTTTCTCCTCTTTCTTTAAAATGTTCAACTTTTCCCTATAAATACTAGACCGTGCCAAGATCACCTCCTCCAATTTTCAGGTCTATTAGAAGTGTTTTGGTTGGGCTACAGATTTATTCCAGTTTGAGTTATTTTCAAACTTGCATAAAAATTGCAGCCTCTAAAATTGCCAAGGCATTTTATTCAAATACTAGATAAATCCAGGAGCACAAGGGTACCTTTTCCTTTTCAAATTTGATGGCCTTTTTCCTTCTCTGAGCCTGGGTTTTCCTTATTTTATTTTTTAGACAAGAGAGGAGAGAGGAGCCAGCCCACCCGGCCTATAGGCCATCCGCAGCCAGGCCATTAGGCCCAGCCGACCCCCCTAGGCCCATCCTTCCCCTACAGGCCCACCTAGTCCTAAACCTAACTCTCACCCTCTCCCTCGCATCCTCCAACACCGCCGCCAGCACCCGCATGCACAGATCCCACAAGCGCTCGATCCCCACGCTCCTTCCCCTCTGCTCGATCGATCTCTCTCTCCCTCTCCTCGCAACGCTCCAGGGAGAAGCCCTGCACCTGTTTCCCCATCTTTCGATCTCTCCCTCCTCATCCCGTCGCCAGATCCCTCCAACCTCCTGCCATGGCCTCCTCTCGCCCCTCGCCAGATCCAGCGGACCGCCGCCCAGCACCCTCGCGCCCCCGCCGGATCTCCTTCCCCACGCGAGCCTCCTCGCGCCCGACCAGCAGGCCACCAGCGAGGCCCCGCATCCGCGCGCCTCCTTCCTCCTGCGTTGGCTTCTCCTTCCTCGCTCCAGCCATCGTGGAACCAGGCCGCCGCTCCGGTCAAGCCTCGTCGCCGGCCGACCCTACCAGTAGGAGCAAGCCAAGCTTCCAGCGCCTGGAACCGACCTGAACCAGAGAGCCGTGGCCGGATCCGGTCTCCCTGACGCCCGCAGGACCTCTGCCTCACCCTGCTCATCGTCAAAGTCCCTGCTCCACCGCCGTGGTTCTTTAGCATTGTTGCTTTCCTCTGCATCTACCGGCACACCTGCATGCCTCGCTGCTGGTTTCCTGCAGAGCCCCTCCTCCTCACGGGCATGGTGCCCGTCGGTGCCCGCACGTTGCTGCTGCTTCGCTGCCCGCCTCCCACCATCGACCGTGAAGGGCTTGGAGTCACCTTTTACCTCTCCGAACGAATGTGAACGACTATTGTCGCCTCGGATCTGACAAGTACCCCTACAACAAGTGTACCTCTACCGCCGTTAGTGTCCCTCCAAATTTGATGTTGGAACATGCACGACTACGCGGATTCGCCAAGTACCACGACGCCCCCCGAAGAGTTCGGGTTTGACAAGTCCGATGTCGCGCTTGTACAACTACGCTGCCGAGACCGAGACCGGCGAGACCGACCTTGTAACGCTATGCCAAGTACCTCTACCGGTGATTCGAACATCTACGAACCGTGTACAACTACCGCCGCTGTAATTTTGACAAGAAACGTGTACCACTACCGTCGCGAGTACCTCTATCGTCATCATGTACCCCTACTTCCACTACCGTCACAAGAAAAACTACTTCCTCTATGAACTCAAACCCCTCGAGAATGCTCCCTTGGAAGGTATAACCACCGAGACGACGCCCGTGAACGAATGATGTGTGATGTTTGAGATGCTCGTGGTTGCACCATGTCCGAGTTGTTCCTTGCGAGTTCCTCGTTGCCTTGCCATCGACATGTGGGAACCCGGTACCGGGAGTACCCCATCTTCTTGCATGACACACTCACACCCACTTCCTTTTGCGCCAGTATCCCCGTGAGCTACCGGATCATCGGAATGTTGCCGCAGCATCATTTCCGTTTCGTTGCCGTGGCACCCCTTTCTTTCTACCATGGTGACAAATGCTCTCATCACGCTCATGTCAACTTTTAATAAAAAATGGATAAAAGTTGCAAATGTCATCCGCATCATGATAACAACATCAAGAATGTTTAAATTGTTGTTTGCATTAATTTGCTAAATAAATATGAGGATTTACCGGATTCGTTGTTTGTTATATCCGGCCCCATTTAAATTGTTTAGATGGTATAGTTTTGTTATGCTTGACCTCTTGCCATGTTAACCAACATTTAATATTGTTGAGTACCTAACCGGAGTGAACTAAATAATTGATGTGGTGTTCCGTCAATATGCAACTCGTTGCATATTGGGCTCCAATTCACTTGTAGTTTTGTTTGTGCACTATGCCATGCCATGCATATTTAAACCGGACATGCATCATACTTGGTTGTGCATCATGCCATGTTTATGTGAGGGTTGTTCAGCACGTTGTTTGCTCCTTTCTGGTGTTGCTTCTTCTTGTTAGTTTCGATAACGTCGCGTGTGTGAGGATCCGTTTGACTACGTCCGTTTGTCTTCCTCATGGACTCGTTCTTCTTCCTTGCGGGATCTCAGGCAAGATGACCATACCCTTGAAATCACTTCTATCTTTGCTTGCTGGTTGTTCGCTCTATTGCTATGCTGCGCTACCTACCACTTGATATATCATGCCTCCCATATTGCCTCGTCAAGCCTCTGACCCACCTTCCTAGCAAACCGTTGTTTGGCTATGTTACCGCTTTTGCTCAGCCCCTCTTATAGCGTTGCTAGTTGCAGGTGAAGTTCAAGTTTGTTCCATGTTGGGACATGGATATGATGGGATATCACAATATCTCTTATTTTATTTAATGCATCTATATACTTGGTAAAGGGTGGAAGGCTTGGCCTTATGCCTGGTGTTTTCTTCCACTCTTGACGCCCTAGTTTCCGTCATACTGGTGTTATGTTCCTTCATTTTGCGTTCCTTAGGTGGTTGGGTGTTATGGGAACCCCTTGACAGTTCGCTTTGAATAAAACTCCTCCAGCAAGGCCCAACCTTGGTTTTACATTTTCCTAACAACCTATCACCTTCCCTTGGGTTCTGCAGACTCAAGGGTCATCTTTATTTTAACCCCCCCGGGCCAGTGCTTCTCTAAGTGTTGGTCCGAAACAGAGCCACTTGCGGCGCCACCTCGGGGAAACTTGAGGGCTAGTTTTAGCTGTACGTAGTGTTCATCCGGTGTTGCCCTGAGAACGAGATATGTGCAGCTCCTATCGGGATGTCGGCGCATCGGGCGGTCTTGCTGGTCTTGTTTTACCATTGTCGAAATGTCTTGTAACCGGGATTCCGAGACTGATCGGGTCTTCCCGCGAGAAGGAATATCCTTCGTTGACCGTGAGAGCTTGTGATGGGCTAAGTTGGGACACCCCTGCAGGGTTTTGAAATTTTGAAAGCCGTGCCCGCGGTTATGGGTAGATGGGAATTTGTTAATATCCGGTTGTAGAGAACTTGACACTTAACTTAATTAAAATGAATCAACCGCATGTGTAGCCGTGATGGTCTCTTCTCGATGGAGTCCGGGAAGTGAACACGGTCTCGTGTTGTGCTTGAATGTAAGTAGTTTCAGGATCACTTCTTGATCACTTTTAGCTTCTCCCCCGTGTTTTGCTTCTCTTCTCGCTCTCTTTTGCGTAAGTTAGCCACCATATATGCTAGTTCTTGCTGCAGCTCCACCTCACTACCCTTTCCTACCCTTAAGCTTAAATAGTCTTGATCTCGCGGGTGTGAGATTCCTAAGTCCTCGTGACTCACAGATACTCCCTAACAAATGCAGGTGCCGATGATGCCAGTGCAAGGGACGCTACCGAACTCAAGTGAGAGTTCGACGAGGATTCGGGCCGTTACTATTTTCTTTTCCGGATGATCAGTAGAGGAGCCCAGTTGGGTCGATCGGGGATCTAGCATTTGGGGTTGTCTTTCTTTATTTTGGTTCCGTAGTCGGACCATTGATTGGACCTTGGATGATGTATGATATATTTATGTATTGTGTGAAGTGGCGATTGTAAGCTGACTCTTTATCCCTTTCTTATTCAGTACATGGGATGTGTAAAGATTACCCCTCTTGTGACATGCCTACCATGCGGCTATGCCTCTAAGTCGTGCCCCGACAGGTGGGAGATATAGCCGCATTGTGGGTGTTAAAACACGTGGATGGGAGTGACCTAGAGGTCGGAGATGAGGCTCAGGGGGGAAGGTGTGGTTGCGCTCTCTTTGTTCAAGATAAGAACAGGAGAGTGGTGGTGCGGGTCCAACATGGGCACATGGCGCACAGTTGAAGGAGAGGATTTTCAACATAGAAAAGCAGTCGAGCACAACATGGGCCACGTTGAAAACTATTGCATGTAATAGTAGTCGATGTGTGTTGCACGATAAAAATTCATCTGGCGGTAGAGGAGGTGGCGGACGTTCCCACCGTTATTTGCCGGGTGAATGCCGACGAATAAAAGCACTCAAAATCCACTAACGGTTCCAACCGATGCATTGTCTTGGTACACAGCCGTTGGATCATAAATGTATTGAAAATTATTGTGCTCTTATGGTCCCACCTTTCTCTGGAAATATCTTGCTCCAACCAGCACATCCCTATCCTTCTATGAGTCAACGCTCACCACTTTGTTGTCCATCCACAATTATCGGTTGCTTCTCTCTTGAGCTCCGAGTCATGGCGCTGCAACTCCACAACCTGGATATCTCATATCCATGAAAACAAAGGTCCAACCCAATTTCGCAAGGTAGTTATAGCACCTGAGTTGGAATCTATTCGAATCACTTATATTTTCCGGGCACACATGAGTGTCATGCTAAAGGAGATCATTCTGAGCCAAGAACAGTCTTCGACTGGACTGAGCTCCGGGATGCCAGTGGGAAGCTTCCCATTGATCGAGGGGGCATTGCCTTCGTCGCAACTCACAACCTGCAAATTGTGTACTTCCTCAACTTCAAGGTTTTGTTGGAAATATGCCCTAGAGACAATAATATTGTATTATAATAATTCTATTATTCATAATTAAGAGTTTATCCTTCATGCTATAACTGCTATGATCCTGGAATATGCGATTCAGTGGAAAACTCATATGCACGTGTGAGATGATAAACGGTAAATAATACATTCCCGGTCTCGCCTCTAAGGCTGGCTCAAGTGTTGTTGGTGATCACGTTTTACGGATCTTGGGATATCGTTAAGGGTAACAATAGTCCTAAAAAACATTGAGGGTATGACGTTAGAAGAACGATCATGCTGAATCGACCCAATACTTGCTTGTTATACTTTATGATTATATCGTCTGGAATTATCTGATATAACATGGAGTGTTAACATGTGTTTTAGTTCCTGATACGTCCATTTTGCATCATGTTTACCTACTGTTATTTATATTATTTATCTATACTAATGCTTTTTGGAGTAATTCTCATGCCTTTTCTCTCATAATATGCAAGGTACACACAAAGAGGGAGAATATCGGCAGCTGGAATTCTCGACCTGAAAAAGCTACGTCAGGCTACCTATTCTGCACAACTCCAAATGAACTGAAACTTTATGGGGAATTTTTGTGGAATATATAAGAAATATTGGAGCCAATAAGTACCAGAGGGGGCCACCAGGTGGGCACAACCCAGCTGGGCGCGCCAGGGAGCCCAGGCGCGCCCTGGTGGGTTGTGCCCTACTCGGCCCACCTATGGTGCCCCACTTCTGGTACATAAGTCATTTTGACCTAGAAAAAATATAAGGAGATGACTTTCGGGAGGAAGCACCGCTGTCTCAAGACGGAACTTGGGCAGGAGCACTTTTGCCCTCCGGCGGAGCGATTCCGCCGGGGGAACTTCCCTGCCAGAGGGGGAATTCATCGTTATCATCATCACCAACAAATCTCCCATCTTGGGGAGGGCAATCTCCATCAACATCTTCAACTTTACTCTCAAACCCTAGTTCATCTCTTGTGTTCAATCTTTGTACCAAAACTATAGATTGGTACTTATGGGTGACTAGTAGTGTTGATTACATCTTGAAGTTGATTACTATATGGTTTATTTGGTGGAAGATTATATGTTCAGATCCATTATGTTATTTAATACCCCTTTGATCTTGAGCATGATTATTATTTGTGATTCGTTACTTTTGTTCTTTAGGTCACAGGAGAAATCTTGTTGCAAGTAATCATGTGAACTTGATATGTGTTCGATATTTTGATGGTACGTATATTGTGATTGAAAGTGCGTTATATCGACTAGAGGGGGGGTGAATAGGCGATTTTTATGAATTCTTCACCGTGGAATTTGCAGGTGAGGAAATTCCTTAGCGAAGAACTACTAGAAGCGGAATAAGTACTCAAAAGTAAACATAACAGAGCACAAGCATAGTCATCATGATGAAATGAAGACAAGCACAGAGAATAGTAAGCGTAAGCACAGGATAACACAGGATGAAGACAAACAGACTGAAGAAATTGAACTGTGGAATTTGAGAAAGTCTTCAGTCAAAGTCTTCAAACACAGATATGAACAAGCACTCGACACAGTTATGAGGAAATGAAAGAGTTGACGAAATAGAACCAGTGAGCTTGGTGAAGACAATGATTTGGTAGACTAGTTCCAACTGCTGTCTCAGTTGTACATCTGGTTAGGGCGGCTAGGTATTTAAACCTGAGGACACACAGTCCCGGACACCTAGTTCTGAACATGCAGTCCAGAACACTCAATCCTCACCGTATTCCCCTTGAGCTAAGATCACATGGACCTCGCCCAATCACTCATGGTAAGTCTTGAGGTGACTTCCAAACCTTCACAAACTTGGTCACTCGGCAATCCACAATTCCTCTTGGATGCTCTAGACCTTGACGCCTAACCATCTGGAAGAAGCACAGTCTTCAAAGGTAACAAGCATCGGATCCACGCAGGATCAATCTCTTCAGTGATGCTCAATCACTTGGGGTTTGTAGGTGTTTGGGTTTGGGTTTTCCTCACTTGATGATTTTCGCTCAAAGTCCTCGGAGGATGGGATGCTCTCAAATGACAAGTGCCAGTTTCTCTTGGAGCAGCCAACCAACTAGTGGTTGTAGGGGGCGGCTATTTATAGCCCAGGGAGCAGCCCGACATGATAAGACATAAATGCCCATCAATGATATGACCGTTAGGTGGGTAGATATTTTGGGACAGCTGGCGCATAGCACAACAACGGTCAGAAATTTGAGTATCAAATTCCTCAGGGCTATCATGCTCCTCACTGTGTAGGTAATCCGCACTGGTGAATTCCTAACTCCTCAGTCAGAACAAATTCCTCAGAGACCAGAAGAACTTCGTCTCTGTCACTGAAGAATATGACTGAACTGTATGAGATTTCCATTGGCTTCACTCGAAGGGATTGGTAGGTGTAGGATTTGAGTTGAGCATCACATGGAATTTTTTCCTTAGTATTTCCTTGAACCCCTTTAATAGTACGGTGTTTCCTAAGACTCAAGAAAGAGAAAATGAAACTACAAAAACAAAAGTCTTCATGCTTCATGTTCCTCAAGTGAATACCAAGTCTTCAGGATTGCACCAATTTCTTCACTTTCAAAGTCTTCAGAAAGCCTTCAGAAATCCAAAGTCTTCAGTCGAAGAACTTCATTTTTAGGGGTCGACTTTCTCTATAAATATCAAACTCCTCATAGACTTATAGACCTGTGTACACCTAAAAACACATTAGTCCCTTAATCTATAAGTCTTCAATACACCAAAGTCACTAAGGAGCACTAGATGCACTTACAATCTCCCCCTTTTTGGTGATTGATGACAATATAGGTTATGTTTTCAATGGGGATGAACATATGAAGTGTAAATACTTATATTGAGGAATTTGATTGCAAGATATAGAAGAACTCCCCCTGAAGATGTGCATGATGAGGAATTTGCTTTTGAAGCATTGCACACTTGAAGATTAGAATCATGGAGATCTCCCCCTATATCTTGTATTTCATACACGCATTTGACATATCATAATGAAGAATTTGAAATGCATGATGAAATATGGTGACTGATGTAATTCAGCATGCGTGCATTAACATATATGAGGAATAAGCATGCAGAAAAAAAATCAAAAGTATCAGAGCACCATCGGTTTTAAGTTTACAACTCGATCCAATAAATTTTCAGAAGAACGAGAGTTGTAACTTAGCAAAAAAAACAACACACCCATATAGATAGACCCGCTTGAAGACTAACTCAAAATTCACCCCCTTTCTCATCGAATGACCAAAAGGGTTGAAAATGAGGACTAACGCCCCTGAAGAATATCAAGTTGATGAAGGAGCGCCAGCGTTGTTGGGGTCGTTTGTCGTGGAAGGGCCTGCTGTAGTGTCGTCCAAGTCTTCATGCTCGTCGGTGTCACGCGATGAAGAATAGGAGATGGACACCAAAGGAGGAACCTTGACCTTCTTGTATTTCTTTGGTGGAGGTGCAGACCAGTCAAAATCTTCCTTGAGACCCATTTCCTTGAGATCTTCTTCACCATACAGATGTGATAGAATAGCCCAGGTGCGACCAAAGACTTCATGGAGGTAGTAATGGGTTTTCTTCACTGCATTGTGTGTAGCAGTCATGTTGTGAAGAAATGAACCAAACTGACGCTTAACCCATTTATGGTTTCGATCCACCTTCTGGTGAAGACCAAGCAGAAGTTCATGGTCAGTCATCGCACGAGGAGCAGTGGCTTGAGGAGTAGACTTGGGTGCATTGGCAACAGAGTCATGTGTGGCAGAGTCATCATTGGTGGAATAAGATGCAGCTTTGCGAAACTGACCATCCAATGGACGAATGCCTTCATCAATGACTGCAGGGGCATTGCCCTTTTCATCAGTTGAAGCAAAAGCCTGCTTGAGGACTTCAATCGGGGGCAGATAGCTAAGGTGATTCTGAAAATCAGCCTTGTAGTTGAGTGAAGACCTTGTCCTGAGGAATCTCATAATCCAAGGTGCATAAGGTTTCAACTCAAACAGAGAAAGTGCAGCATTTGCCAGGGTCCTCATGAAGAAATCATGATAGTTTATAGGAATGCTATGTATGATGTTGAATAGCAGATTCTTCATGATGCCAACTATTTCCTCATTAGATGAGTCGTGGCCTTTGATGGGATTCATTGTCCTCGCCAGAATGCGATAGACAGTCCGAGGCACATATAGTAATTCCTTCATGAGGAATTTGGTTCGTGGGGCCTGACCTGGCTTCAAAGGCTTCATCAGAACTTGCATGTAGTGATTTGTAAGCTTAGGTTCACTGTGGATGCAACGAGCAGCTTCAAGGGGAGGACTGAGTGGTAAAGCACGAAGCAATTCAGTAGCTGGTGCCGTGTAGTGAGTGTTTTCAGACATCCAGTCCAACACCCATGAATTCACATCTTCAGAATCTCCTGTGATGTGCAGCGTCGCATAAAATTGAAGAATGAGTTCTTCATTCCAATCACAGATGCCAGTGCAGAAATTTAACAGTCCAGCATCGTGAAGAACACTGAGGACTGGCTCGAAGCACGGCAGAGATTCCATATCCACGTGAGGAATGTGCTCATGGTAGAAGATTTTGTCTTTGTTAAACAGCACTGAGGAATAGAAAGTGGCCTGGCTGGCAGTCCAGAAACGCCTTTTCCTAATGCGAGCAGAGTCATAGGGGTTGTAGTCTGTGAAGAATACGTGCTCGCCGAAGAAATCACCAGCCTTGAATTTCTGCTTCTTTGAGAATGGATCCTTTGGCTTGGGGTGAGGAGTGTCAGTGAGTTGCATCACAACCTCAGGAATCGCAATCTCAGGTTCTTCAGGATGAGGAATTTCTGGTTCCTCTTCAGTGGCAGTCTGCGTCTTCAGATGTTCAGCAGCAGTAGTTTCTTCAGCACTAGTGGCTGGAATTTCTTCACGTACAGACGAAGTGGGGTGAGTTTCTTCAGAGCCCATTTGAACAGTTTGTGCGGGGGACTGAGGTATTTGCTATAAAGGTGTGAACAATGGAGAGTTTGGATGCTGACTTTCCCAAAATTCATCACTTAGCACAGGTGTGGTGCAACCAATGTCCACATCTTCACCTTCCATTTCTTTAACGCCAGCCTCTTCAGCTGTGAACTGAGGCATAGGCAAGGAAACAACTGGTGTTGAAGGGATTTGATCCGCTTCAATTTCTTCATCCATCTTCTCCGACGAAGCAGCATAAGGATTTTTTTCATCAGATTCACTTGGAATCACATATTCTTCATCAAAAGGAACAAGGTCCTTTGATGGCATGCTTGAGATCGGAACAACATCAATGGGATTTGTGAACGAACTTGTCATAGACTTCATTTTCTTCGGAGCTGAAGATTCTGAAGTAGCTGATGCTTTCCTTTTCTTCACAGCTGCATGCTCTGCAGCCTTGGTCTTCTTCACATCTGATGCAGATGGAAGGATCGGAGTTGGTGTAGGCGCAGGAGGAGCAGATGAATCTGGTTGATTTTCTTCAGGCACAACTGGTGCAGTTGCCCTGACTTCTTCATTTTCTTCAGGCGCACCACTAGTGGATGCCCTGGCAATTTCTTCAGCGGCTGGAATGCAGTCATCAGCCTTGGAACTCACATTTTCTTCAGGAGCCTGAAAGTCATCAATGGTGCTGGCATGTTCTTCAGTTGGCTGAGCAGATGCTTCAGCCTAAGGAATTTCCTGTTGCGATGGAGCTGCAACATTTGAGGTGAACTTATCAGTCAGTTTAACAAACCTGACATTGGCTCCTTGCCAATCAGCATAGTAGGCTTTGAAGTCATCGCTGAGGGTTTTGATTTCAGATTGGATTTTTACAAGTTCATCAGTTGTCATAGTGACAATGTTTTTCTTCAGAAATTTCTCCTTCTTATATTGTTCTTTCTTGATCTGCTTGGCCTTCTCATATTTCCATTTTTCTTCTTGGATGAAATTGGTCAGCATGTGACTTTGGCCAGGAGTCAACTTGAAATCAGGCATAGGAGTGTTTGGGTCCTAGTGCTAGAGATCAATATAGTCGAGGATCAACCATGGATCCAAAAGCAGTGGCACATTTGTGCCTTTGGCTCTAGCGGCCCTGACTTGCCTATCTTTGATGATCTCAACAAGTTCTTCATCATCAGCTTCATCATCTTAAGACGGCACTTGGAAGGCGACCTGCTTCTTTTGATGACCAGGGAGGACCTCGTCCAGAAGTGGCCTTTGTCTTCAGCAGAGAGGGTCCTGTTGAAGAATTGGGTGCAGCTGAGGAACTAGCTGAAGCTCCTGAGGCAATAGAGATGCCTGTAGTCCTTTGGCACGTGGCGAGATGCACAGGTGCAGAGGACTTTGTCGGAGCGGCTGAGGACTTTGGAGGAGCTGAGGATTTTGGAGGAGCAGGAGCAGCATGAGGAATTGGCCTTGAGGGCTTTGAAGATTCTGGCCGTGAGGGCATTGCTGAGGAACTTGGTCCTGAGGGCACTGAAGGTGAAGCACTTGGCTTGTGCGCAGGCTTCTTTAACATGGCCTTCTTAGGCTTGATAGAGGCCTCAGCGGCAGCAGCAACAGAGTCTTTGTTGAATTTCCTCACTGTTTCTTTTGCTTGTTTAGCCAACTTCGCCTGGCGCTTGGCCCATTCATCAGGATAATCCTCACCACGCTTGAGGCTGGTGGGTTCAGCTATTTGGACAGGTGCCAATGGAGGTCTTGGGCATGGAGGATTGAGTGCGAATTTCTTCATGTATTTGGGAGTAACATATCTGTATTCCCTCCACTCTCTTGCCCATCTCCTCTCTATCCTCTGTATGCGCACCTTGCGCTGATTTTTGTCCTCTTTTCCAAACTTGGCCTCATCAGGAGTGTAGTAATCTTTGTATATGTCATCAGGGATTTCAAAGGTAGTGTTGACCTCAGGCCTCTTTCCTCCTTTCTGTGGCTTCTTACCGTTAGCCATTTTCTTCAGTTGAGGAATTGGAACAATTGAATTCTCTGAAGAAGTATGCAACTTTTCTTCGTTGAACGCTGCAAATGAGTTAAATTGATGAGAACCTAGTGATTCAGCAGCGGACATGAGTACCTGTGAATAGAGTATAGTTGCGAGGAATTTGGAGAGGTCATATGCGTTCTCAGAAGGTTTTGTAAAAAGAACAAGTTTGAGGAATTTGACCAGACGAGTCTTGAAGAATTTCACTGAGCGTTCTTAGTCTTAGGTTCCAGAGTTGTACAGATCAGAAATCCGCACAATTGAGGAATCTTGAAGAGAAATTTGCAGCTTAGAGAAATGAATCAAGAATAGATGACATGTGAGGTGTTTTAGTGTGTGAAGATTTGAAGAAAAACACCTTTGAAGATTTTATAGATAATCATTTGAATCACAAAGGGCAGTAAAAGTGACTTTTAATTACCCTGAACGAAGAACACGACGAACTGTGAGGTGGAGAAGTGAAGTTCGTCTGTGCAGATCTTCCACGCCCTAACTCGGTGGAGGAAGACAGCTACAGCGGTGGCGGAGTGAAGATTTCCGCGGCCAGCGTGAGTATGGCGGCGACGAGGTCGAGGCAATGAAGCTCTTCCTTACCGGCGACGATGAAGTAGCGGCGGCGCTAGGGTTTGAGAAGCTTGAGCTGGAGAGAGGTCGAGCGGAGTAAAGGAAGCGAGGAGGGGGAGGGGTATTTATAGCCACAGTGAAAAATTGCTCGCCCGAACAATTTGGACGAACGTGCCCCCGACCCTTCTCATTCGCTTGACATGTGTCACCCACACACTGAGAAGTGGAGATCGTGTTAGATCGTGGGTGAATAGATAAGTGTAACGTGGGATGCGGAATGGTTTGAGCGGCAAAGCCAAAAATTTGGATAAGATAAGTTTTAACTTCCCGATCGCAAATTCTTCAGCTGACAAGGACACAATGAAGATTTTGAATGAGTTTCAAATAGAACACACATGAAGAATTTGTGAATAGATTGGGTTGAGTTTAGCATAGAGGGGGAAGGGTCCGATCACATTCACTTAGCAGAACAACCAACTTGAAGATATAGCCATAAGTGAATGCTGTAGAGGATATAAACTCATATATATATATATAGCCAATGAAGAAAAACGACGGAAACAGTGAAGACAATGCAAAGTTGAAGAATTTGAACAACTGAGGAATTTCATCTTTTGGTGGTGGCGTGACCCACCGTATAAGAATGATGATTTCAGACACCGCGTACAATTGTCGTAGGGTTCTGAGAATCAAATTCTTCATTAATTTCTTCACACTTAGAGTGTCATTCTTCATTGATTGAAGAAAAACGTTTCTTCATGTGTTGCACATCTAAGTCATCAATTTTGCATAAGTGTTAGAATGAGTGTCCTTTTTCAAAGAACATTCGAAGATTCTAGGATATTTAGCTCACATCGCAACTTGCTAAATCTCTTCTCATCCAAGGGCTTTGTGAAGATATCGGCTAGCTGTTCTTCAGTCTTCACATGCTCAATAGAAATGTCGCCCTTCAACACATGATCACGAAGAAAATGATGACGAATCTGAATGTGCTTTGTCTTCGAGTGCTAAACTGGGTTGTGAGCAATCTTGATGGCACTCTCATTGTCACAGAAGAGAGGCACATTCTTCATGTTGACGCCATAGTCCTTGAGAGTTTGCTTCATCCATAGAAATTGAGCACAACAAGAACCAGCGGCAATGTACTCAGCTTCAGCAGTAGATAGTGATACGCAGTTCTGTTTCTTCGAGGACCAACGGACCAAAGATCGTCCGAGGAAATGACATGTACCAGATGTTGACTTGCGGTCCACACGATCACCAGCATAGTCAGAGTCAGAATATCCAATGAGATCAAAAGCCGAGCCCTTGGGGTACCATAATCCAAGTGTTGGTGTGTGAGCTAGATATCAAAGAATATGCTTCATAGCCTTATGGTGTGATTCCTTCGGTGTAGCTTGAAATCGGGCACACATGCAAACACTAAGCATTATATCTGGCCTAGATGCACATAAGTACAATAAAGAACCAATCATGGAGCGGTATACCTTATGATCGAAGTCAATACCATTTTCATCAGTGCACAGATGGCCATTTGTGGGCATGGGAGTTTTGACGCCTTTGCAATCTTGCATGCCGAATTTCCTCAGTACATCCTTGAGGTATTTCTCCTGAGATATGAATATGCCATTGCGTTGTTGACGAATTTGAAGACCTAAGAAGAATTTCAATTCTCCCATCATAGACATTTGATATTCTTCACTCATCATATAGGCAAATTCATCACTGTAACGTTGGTCAGTACAACCAAAGATAATATCATCAACATATATTTGGCACACAAACAATTCACCATCATCAGATTTAGTGAAAAGAGTAGGGTCGAGTGAACTGGGTTTGAAGCCTTTCTTCATAAGGAATTCCTTCAAAGTTTCATACCACGCCCGTGGGGCCTGCTTGAGGCCATATAGGGCCTTATTGAGTCTGAAGACTTTGTCAGGATTCTTTGGATCTTCAAAACCTGGGGGTTGAGCAACATATACTTCTTCCTCAAGCTTACCATTGAGGAATGCACTTTTCACATCCATTTGATATAAAGTGATATCATGATGGTTAGCATAAGCAAGTAATATGCGAATAGCCTCAAGTCTAGCAACAGGTGCAAAAGTTTCATCGAAATCAATTCCTTCAACCTGTGTGTAGCCTTGAGCTACAAGCCGTTCCTTATTCCTTACCACAAGGCCATTTTAGTCTTGCTTGTTGCGATAGATCCACTTTGTGCCAATGATATTGTGCTTGCGAGGATCTGGACGTTTGACCAGTTCCCAGACGTTGTTGAGCTCGAACTGATGTAATTCTTCTTGCATGGCCTGAATCCACTCACGCTCCAGAAATGCTTCATCTACCTTAGTGGGCTCTGTGATAGAGACAAAAGCATAGTCCCCACAAAAGTTAGATAAATGTGAAGCTTTTGAGCGTGTGAGAGGACCTGGCTCTTTAATGTCATTGATGATCTTTTCAACTTGCACTTCTTTTGCGATGCGAGGATGAGCTGGTTGTGGTTGATGAATTTGATCAGCATTTTCTTTAGCACCATTTTCTTCAGTATTTTCTTCAGGTGCATTAGCTCGACGTTCTTCATGTTCTGGAATGAATTCTTCAGTAGGAATGACATCCTCAGTAGCCTTGAACTTGATAGTTTCCTCAGGTGCTGGTTCATCTATCATAGTAGGTAGGTGCTCTCTTTGCGAGCCATTAGTTTCATCGAACCGCACATCTATAGTTTCAACAACCTTGTGAGGAACGTTGTTAAGACTCTGTAGGTGTGTGAGTCCTTCCCATAACCAAGCATAAAACCTTCATGTGCTTTCGGTGCAAATTTTGAGTTGTGATGAGGATCTCTAATCCAACATTTAGCACCGAAGACATTGTAATAACTTACATTGGGTTTCTTGTCAGTGAGGAGTTCATAGGCAGTCTTCTTGAAGAATTTGTGAAGATATACTCTGTTGATGATGTGGTACGTAGTATCAATTGCATCAATCCAGAAATGACGAGGTGTCTTGTATTCATCAAGCATAGTGCGAGCCATCTCAACAAGAGTTCTGTTCTTGCGCTCCATGGCGCCGTTCTGCTGAGGAGTATAAGGAGAAGATAACTCATGAGACCAAGTTCATCAAGATAGTCACCAAGACCAGAATTCTTGAACTCAGTTCCATTGTCACTTCTGATGTGCTTGATCTTCACACCAAAGTTGGTTGAAGCCCTCTAGGAAAATCGTTTGAAGACTTCCTGCACTTCATGTTTGTAAGTAACAATGTGTACCCATGTGTATCGAGAGTAATCATCAACAATAACAAAGCCATATAGAGATGCATCATTTGTAATAGCATAATAATGATTAGGGCCAAAAAGATCCATATGAAGCAATTCAAACGGTCGAGTGGTAGTCATGATTGTCTTTGCTGGATGCTTGGCCTTGGTCATCTTTCCAGCTTCACAGGATCCGCATAAGTGATCCTTAAGGAATTTGACATTCTCAATGCCAATGACATGCTTCTTCTTTGCAAGCGTGTGCAAATTCCTCATGCCTACATGACCAAGTCGTCGATGCCAGAGCCAGCCTTCTGAAGCTTTTGCAAGTAGGCACACGGCTGGTTGTGGTCCTGTAGAGAAATCAACAATATACAAGTCTCCTCTCCTAAAGCCTTCGAAGACTTTGGAATTGTCAGCTTCCATAAGCACAACACAACGGTACTTGCCAAAGACAACAACCATATCAAGATCGCAAAGCATTGAGACAGACATGAGGTTGTATCCTAAGGACTCGACAAGCATGACTTTGTCCATGTGTCGATCCTTTGTGATCACAACCTTATCTAGACCCAACACCTGACTTTTGCCTTGGTCAGCAAAGATGATATGCTTCAGATGCGACGGAGATAATGGGGCATCCATCAATAGATTCTTGTCACCAGTCATGTGATTTGTACATCCACTATCGAGGACCCACTTAGTGGCTTTGGGTTGATCATCCTGCAGATGAATTAGTGCAGCTTACGAACTCATATACTTCATCAGTGAAGAATATGACGTCAAATCATCAGACCAATTTCATCAAGCAATAGAACAGATAAAGCGGTATGAGGACGTGAGAAATGAGAGTTCATTTCTTCATGGTTAGCCTGCGTCCTATCAGGCACACTCAGGTCTCCAGCAAATTCTTCAGATGATTACGTACGTCTGGAGACCTGACCCTGCAGAACAAATTAGTTCTTTTTCTTCGCCACCCACATCTGAAGGGGTGGCAAAGAGTTCATCACTCTGCGAGCTCCATACGAGAAAGGTGGCATAGAAGCCAGTCCATTTCGTTTCACATAAGAGGGGTTATGATAAGCATATGAATAAGCAGAGTAATTCTTCGAGGACATACGAACATAATGATTAGAAGAATAATGCTCATATTCATAGCCCTTAGCTCTTCCCTGTGAAACAGAGTTGTTAGCACGATGATATTCATATGAGGACGTCGATCCTTTTGAGGAAATTGGTCCATATGAAGAATTTGATCTGGGGTTCCTATTCTTCACAGGTGGTGTCCCGAGGACATTCACATGAAGACTTTCAAGGCACCTTTTGGGAACCCAGATTTTCTTCGTAGGGGAACCGTTCCTGCAGTTAGTGCCAACATATCTAGCAAATACTTCACCATTCTGATTTTTGAACAGTTTTAGTTGGAGTCAAATGACTCATCATCAGAACGAGCAGATTCACATGAAAAGCCAGATAAGTTAGATGGATCAACTGGAGGTCCCTTTGTAGCAACCCATGAGGTTTTGGGGTACTGCTTAGGCTTCCAATATGTACCATCAGCATTGAGTTTCCTCTCAAAGGCAATACCCTCTTTCCTAGGGTTCCCGTTGAGGATCTGCCTTTTAAGCACATCACAAAGAATCTGATGCCCTTTGAGGCTTTTGTACATGCCTGTCATGTACAATTCCTTCAGCCCTGCATCGTCAGTGATACTAGCAGTGTCCTCAGATGAGGAATTAGTGATAGCAGAGGCAGGTGAAGAATTTGAAACATTAGCAGCATTTGAACATTCAGGTGAAGAATTAGTAGATTCACGTTCAATGCACTTCAAGCATGGAGGAACAAATTCTTCCTCATAAGCGCTGACTTGTTGAGCAAGTAATGAATCGCGCTCCTTCTGAAGATCTTCATAACTCACTCTTAGCTTTTCAAGATCTTGCTTTCTTTGAAGAAATTCATAAGAAAGCTTCTCATGATCAGATAAGAGAGTGTTATGATGATCTTGAAGGGTGTCATACTTAGTATGAAGTCTCTGAAGACTTTCAGCCAAAGCTTTTCACTGATCCATTTCTTCACCCAACATATTATCGCTCTTATTTAGCATGTATTGAACTTTTCCAAAGCTCTTTGTTGTTTAGTGGCAAGGGAAGCAAGTTTGACATAGATGGGTCCAAATTCATCACCAGATTCATCATCACTAGACTCGGATAGGTAGCATTCTGTTACCTTAGCATCTTTTGCCATAAGGCATGATGCAGAAGATGATGATTTTGGCTCGAATGTCATCGCTTTGAGAGATTCGTTGAAGTCCTTCGATGACAGGTTCGATGACCTTCATAGACCTCAGAGAGACGGTCCCAGATAAGCTTCGCACGATCGAGATGCATGATATTCCTGAACTAATTTTGAGACAGACAGGAGAAGATGACGTCCTTCGCTGTGAGGTTGAGAAGAGTGTACTTGCGAATGTCATCTGCTTCCACCATCGTGCACAGATCGGTCAGACCAATCTCAGTGACGGTCCACAGCTCGCTGTTCATCGCCATGAGACGCTTCTTCATCATGGCCATCCACTTGGGATACTCGTGACCATCAAAGATGGGGCATGCCACTTTCTTCATACCTGCGGTCGACATAACTAAAACTCCAGGCGGTTAAACCAAAATCCACAGAACAAGGGAGTACCTTGCTCTGATACCAATTAAAAGTGCGTTATATCGACTAGAGGGGGGTGAATAGGCGATTTTTATGAATTCTTCACTGAGGAATTTGCAGGTGAGGAAATTCCTTAGCGAAGAACTACTAGTAGTGGAATAAGTACTCAAAAGTAAACATAACCGAGCACAAGCATAGTCATCATGATGAAATGAAGACAAGCACAAAGAACAGTAAGCGTAAGCACATGATGAAGACAAACAGACTGAAGAAATTGAACTGAGGAATTTGAGAAAGTCTTCAGTCAAAGTCTTCAAACACAGATATGAACAAGCACTCATCACAGTTATGAGGAAATGAAAGATTTGAGGAAATAGAACCAGTGAGCTTGGTGAAGACAATGATTTCGTAGACCAGTTCCAACTGCTGTCTCAGTTGTACATCTGGTTAGGGCGGCTAGGTATTTAAACCTGAGGACATACAGTCCCGGACACCCAGTTCTGAACACGCAGTCTAGAACACTCAGTCCTCACCGTATTCCCCTTGAGCTAAGATCACACAGACCTCGCCCAATCACTCATGGTAAGTCTTGAGGTGACTTCCGAACCTTCACAAACTTGGTCACTCGGCAATCCACAATTCCTCTTGGATGCTCTAGACCTTGACGCCTAACCGTCTGGAAGAAGCACAGTCTTCAAAGGTAACAAGCGTCGGATCCATGCAGGATCAATCTCTTCAGTGATGCTCAATCACTTGGGGTTTGTAGGTGTTTGGGTTTTGGTTTTCCTCACTTGATGATTTTCGCTCAAAGTCCTCGGAGGATGGGATGCTCTCAAATGACAAGTGCCAGTTTCTCTTGGAGCAGCCAACCAACTAGTGGTTGTAGGGGGTGGCTATTTATAGCCTAGGGAGCAGCCCGACATGATAAGACATAAATGCCCTTCAATGATATGAACGTTAGGTGGGTAGATATTTTGGGACAGCTGGCGCATAGCACAACAACGGTCGGAAATTTGAGTATCAAATTCCTCAGGGCTATCATGCTCCTCACTGTGTAGGTAATCCGCACTGGTGAATTCCTAACTCCTCAGTCAGAACAAATTCCTCAGAGACCAGAAGAACTTCGTCTCTGTCACCGAAGAATATGACTGAACTGTATGAAATTTCCAATGGCTTCACTCGAAGGGATTGGTAGGTGTAGGATTTGAGTTGAGCATCACATGGAAATTTGTCCTTAGTATTTCCTCGACCCCCTTTAATAGTACGGTGTTTCCTAAGACTCAAGAAAGAGAAAATGAAACTACAAAAACAAAAGTCTTCACGCTTCATGTTCCTCAAGTGAATACCAAGTCTTCAGGATTGCACCAATTTCTTCACTTTCAAAGTCTTCAGAAATCCAAAGTCTTCAGTCGAAGAACTTCATTTTTAGGGGTCGACTTTCTCTGTAAATATCAAACTCCTCATAGACTTATAGACCTGTGTACACCTAAAAACACATTAGTCCCTTAACCTATAAGTCTTCAATACACCAAAATCACTAAGGGGCACTAGATGCACTTACAGTGATTCCCTTAGTGGTGTCATGTGAACGTCGACTACATGGCACTTCACCATATTTGGTCCTAAGGGAATGCATTGTGGAGTAGTTATTAGATGATGGGTTGCGAGGGCAATAGAAGCTTAAACCCTAGTTTATGCGCTATTCCGTAAGGGACTAATTTGGATCCAAAAGTTTAATGCTATGGTTAGATTTATTGTTATTACTTATCTCATAGTTGAGGATGCTTGCAAGGGGGTTAATCATAAGTAGGAGTTTTGTTCAAGTAAGAACATCACCTAAGCACCGGTTCACCCACATATCAAATTATCAAAGTAGCGAACACAAATCAAACCAACATGATGAAAGTGACCAGATGAAATTCCCGTGTACCCTCAAGAACGCTTTGCTTGTCATAAGAGACTATTTTGGCCTGTACTTTGCCTCAAAAGGATTGGGCTACCTTGCTGCACCTTTTGTTACTAATATCGTTACTTGCTCGTTACAAATTATCATGCTATCAAACTACTTGTTACTTATAATTCCAGTGCTTGCATAGAATACCTTGCTGAAAACCACTTGTCATTTCCTTCTGCTCCTCCTTGGGTTCGACACTCTTACTTATCGAAAGGACTATGATTGATCCCATATACTTGTGGGTCATCAAGGTTCTTTTCTGGCACCGTTGCCGGGGAGTGAACCGCTCTTAGTAAGGAAAAATTATTACTATGTGCTGAAATTTACTGTCACTTGTTACTATGGAAAACAATCCTTTGAGGGGTTTGTTCGGGGTATCTTCACCTGTACCGGAACCACAATTAGTCACCCATCAACCTACTGCACCCACTGAAAATATTGGCTATGAAATTCCTTTGGGTATGATAGAACAACTGCTAGCTAATCCTTATGCAGGAGATGGAACCGAACATCCTGATATGCACTTGATATATGTGGAGGAAATTTGTGGATTATTTAAGCTTGCAGGTTTACCTGGAGATGAAGCTAAGAAGAAGGTATTCCCTTTTTCTTTAAAGGGAAAAGCATTTGCATGGTATAGGCTATGCGATGATATTGGATCTTGGAATTGGAATCGATTGAAATTGGAGTTCCACCAAAAAGTTTATCCTATGCATCTAGTTCATCGTGATCGGAATTATATATAAAAATTTTGGCCTCCTGAAGGAGAAAGTATCGCTCTAGCTTTGGGGAGGCTTAAGTCAATGTTATATTCATGCCCAATCATGAGCTCTCAAGAGAAATTATTATTCAGAATTTTTATGCTCGGCTTTCTCATGATGATCGATCCATGCTCGATACTTCTTGTATTGGTTCATTTATGAAGAAGACTATTGAATTCAGGTGGGATCTTCTAGAAATAATTAAACGCAACTCCGAAGATTGGGAACTCGACGAAGGTAACGAGTCAGGTATTAAGCTTAAGTTTGATTGTGTTAAATCTTTTATGAACACCGATGCTTTTCAAAAGTTTAGCACTAAATATGGACTTGACTCTGAGATAGTAGCCTCCTTTTGTGAATCTTTTGCTACTCATGTTGATCTCCCTAAGGATAAGTGGTTTAAATATCACCCACCTATTAAAGAAGAAAATAAAGAACCGGTAATAGCTAAAGATGAAACTATTATTGATAATGTTGATCCAGTTGTTTCTACTGCTTATATTGAAAAACCACATTTCCTTGTTAGGATGAAGTAACATGCTAAAGTTTCAACTGTGTTCAACAAAAGTTATATTAGACCTTCCAAACCAGATGAACAAATCAAAGTAGAACCTAGTGTTGCTATGGTTAAGGATCTCCTGGTTGAAAATATAGATGGGCTTGTTAATTACTTCTATGATGAAGCTGCTAGAATTACCAAACCCGATGAAAAGGATAAACATAGACCCGTTGTTGGCATGCCTGTTGTCTCGGTCAAGATAGGAGATCACTGTTATCATGGCTTATGTGACATAGGTGCTAGCGTGAGTGCTATTCCTTTTACCTTATATCAAGAAATTATGAATGATGTAGCACCCGCTCGATAGAAGACATAGATCTTACTATTAAACTTGCTAATAGAGACACAATCACACCACTTGGGATTGTTAGAGATGTTGAAGTCTTGTGTGGGAAAATAAAATATCCTACTGATTTTCTTATTCTTAGTTTCCCACAAGATGACTTTTGTCCCATTATCATTGGTAGACCTTTCTTGAACACCGTTAATGCTAAAATAGATTGTGAGAAACAAACGGTCGGTGTTAGTTTTGGTGATGAGTCTCATGAATTTAATTTTTCTAAGTTTAGTAGGAAGAATCATAAGAAAGAATTGCCTAGTAAGGATGAAATAGTTGGTCTTGCTTCTATTGATGTACCTCATACTGATCTGCTAGAACAATATTTGCTAGACCATGAGAATGATATACATATGCATGAAAGAAATGAAATAGATAGATTTTCTTTGAACAACGTCCTCTGCTTAAATACAATTTGCCTATTGAGACTCTAGGAGGTCCTCCACCTAAAGGTGATCCTGTATTTGAAATAAAACAATTGCCGGACACTCTAAAATATGCTTATCTTGATGAGAAGAAGATATATCCTGTTATCATTAGTGCTAACCTTTCAGAACATGAAGAGGAAAGATTATTAAAGGTTCCGAGGAAGCACCGAGCTGCTATTGGGTATACTCTTGATGATTTAAAGGGCATTAGTACCACTCTCTGTCAGCACAAAATTAATATGGAACATGGTGCTAAACCCGTTGTTCATCACCAATGACACTTAAATCCTAAGATGAAAGAAGTGGTAAGAACTGAAATACTGAAGCTTCTGGAAGCAGGTATAATCTATCCTATAGCTGATAGTAGATGGTTAAGTCCTGTTCATTGTGTCCCTAAGAAGGGAGGTATTACTATTGTTCGTAATGACAAGAATGAACTTACTCCACAAAGAATTGTCACTGGCTATAGAATGGTAATTGATTTTAGAAAATTAAATAAAGCTACTAGAAAAGATCATTACCCTCTGCCTTTTATTGATCAAATGCTAGAAAGATTGCCAAAGCACACACATTTTTGTTTCCTTGATGGATATTCTGTTTTTTTCAGATACCTATATCCCAACCTGATCAAGAGAAAACAACCTTTACTTGTCCTTTTGGAACTTATGCTTATAGATGTATGCCTTTTGGTTTATGTAATGCACCTGCTACCTTTCAAAGATGTATGACTGCTATATTCTCTGATTTTTGTGAAAACATTGTTGATGTTTTCATGGATGATTTTTCCATTTACGGAACTTCTTTTGATGATTGCTTAAGCAACCTCGATCGAGTTTTGCAGAGATGCGAGCAAATTAATCTTTTCTTGAATTGGGAGAAGTGCAACTTTATGGTTAATGAAGGTATTGTCTTGGGACATAAAATTTCTAAATGGGGTATTGAGGTGGATAAAGCTAAAGTTGATGCAATTGAGAAAATGCCATGTCCTAAAGATATCAAAGGTATTCGTAGTTTCCTTGGTCCTGTTGGTTTCTTTAGGAGGTTTATTAAATGCTTCTCTAAATTTTCTAGGCCTCTTACAAATCTTTTACAAAAGGAAGTTCCATTTGTTTTTGATGATGATTATGTAGAAGCCTCTGAAACACTTAAGAAAGCCATGATTTCCGCACCTATTGTTCAGCCACCTGATTGGAATTTTTCCTTTTGAAATTATCCGTGATGCTAGTGACTATGTTGTTGGTGTTGTTCTAGGACAAATAGTTGATAAGAAATTAAATGTTATTCATTATGCTAGTAAAACTCTAGACAATGCTCAACGAAATTATGCTACTGAAAAAGAATTCTTAGTAGTGGTGTTTGCTTGTGATAAATTCATATCTTACATTGTTGATTCTAAAGTTATTGTTCATACCAACCATGCTGCTATAAAATATCTTATGGAAAATAAAGATGCTAAACCTAGACTCATTAGGTGGGTTCTCTTGCTACAAGAATTTGACTTACATATCATTGATAGAAAGGGAGTTGAAAATCACGTGGCTGATAAATTGTCTAGGTTAGAAAGTATTCTTGATGACCCACAACCTATTAATGATAGTTTTCCTGATGAACAATTAGCTGCAATAAATGTTTCTCATAACACTCCTTGGTATGCTGACTATGCTAATTACATTGTTGCCAAATATATACCACCTAGCTTCACATACCAACAAAAGAAAAAATTCTTCTATGATTTAAGAGACTACTTTTGGGATGACCCGCATCTTTATAAAGAAGGAGTAGATGGTATTATTAGACATTGTGTACATGAGCATGAACAAGAACAAATCTTACGAAAATGTCACTGCGAAGCTTATGGAGGACATCATGCGGGAGATAAAACTGCTTACAAGGTATTGAAATTTGGTTTTTATTGGCCTACTCTCTTCAAGGATGCCCGTAAGTTTGTTTTATCTTGTGATGATTGTCAAAGGATTGGTAATGTTGGTAAGCGTCAGGAAATACCTATGTATTATTCTGTTACTTATGAACCATTTGATGTTTGGGGATTTGATTACATGGGACCTTTTCCTTCCTCTAATGGGTACACACATATTTTGGTTGCTATTGATTATGTTACTAAGTGGGTAGAAGCTATTCCAACTAGTAGTGCTGATCACAACACCTCTATTAAAATGCTTAAGGAAGTTATTTTCCCAAGATTTGGAGTCCCTAGATGTTTAATGACTGATGGTGGTTCACATTTTATTCATGGTGATTTCCGTAAAATGCTTGCTAAGTATGATGTTAATCATAGAATATCATCACCTTATCATCCTCAGTCTAGTGGTCAAGTTGAACTTAGCAATAGAGAAATAAAATTTATCTTACAAAAGACTGTCAATAGGTCCCGAAAGAATTGGTCTAAGAAATTAGATGATGCACTTTGGGCTTATAGAACAGCATATAAAAATCCTATGGGCATGTCTCCTTATAAAATGATTTATGGAAAAGCTTGTCATTTGCCTCTTGAATTAGAACATAAAGCATATTGGGCAATTAAAGAACTCAACTATGATTTTAAACTTGCTGGTGAAAAGATGTTATTTGATATCAGCTCATTAGATGAATGGAGAACCCAAGCTTATGAAAATGCCAAGTTATTTAAAGAAAAAGTCAATAGATGGCATGATAAAAGAATCCAAAAGCGGGAGTTCAAAGTTGGAGAATATGTTCTTTTGTACAACTCTCATTTCAGGTTCTTTGTAGGAAAACTCCTCTCCAAATGGGAAGGACCCTATGTTATCGAGGAAGTTTATCGATCGGGTGCCATCAAAATAAATAATGCCGAAGGTACCAACCCGAAGGTTGTTAATGGACAAAGAATAAAACATTATATCTCAGGTACGCCCATTAATGTTGAAAGTAATATTATCCAAACTATGACACCGGAAGAATGCATAAAGGAAACTTTCCGGAACACTCTAGAATTGTGAAAAAGAGGATGTACGTGATACGGTAAGTAAACGGACTCTGAAAATCCACAAAATTATTTTTTGTCAGTTTTGGAATATTTAAAAAAATAGGAAAATAAGAAATTACCAGGAAGGTGACTCTGGTGGGCACAAGACACCAGGGGCACCTGGCTTGCTAGGCGCGTCCAGGTGAGTTGTGCCCACCTTGGGTACCTTCCGGACTTTGTTTTTCTTCCGTTTGCTTGTTTCCCAAGATAAAGAATCTTTATATACCCCCCGAATATATTGACCACCGTATCACAGAGAAATCTCATGTTTTCTTTTCCTTGCTATTTTCTGACAGATCCCATCTACCATGGCCGCTTCAAGCTCCTCCAAGGACAGGTTCTCCGAGAACGTCATCAACCCATATTTGTGGGAAGTGATGCAGCACCCTCAGGCTATCCAGATGTATGAGGGGGTGCTTCACATCCGTGAGGTGCAATGTCCCAAAGGGACGGGAACCGTGGAGGCTAGGCTTGAAGCTATGGAGCAGGAGGTCTTCCGGTGCACGGGGATGGTGGAATGTGGACTCAATGCCAATCACCTCATGATCGCGGACTACACCCGTGATCTCAAGGTGGATGGCAAGTCCATAAAGGACATCATCTTCACCTTCAACAAGCAAATCAACTTCCTCCAAAGCTAGATCTATGATCTCCAAAACCAAGTATTTGAATATGAGGCGAGGTTTAAAGGTATGAGTTTGGCTGCCAGTTGCAGGACCCGTGAGACTCACTCCTCCTCTTATGGTGGTGAGCCTCTACCATGGAAACCCGAGGATAAGATCGCTACTCCATCACCACCACCTCCTTTTTCATCATCAAAGGAAAATTGAGTATCGGGTATGGGAACTCTCCTTGGCTTTTGCCAAGCTTGGGGAGGTTCCCCGGTATTGTATCACCTCCACAATATTTTGCCTTTATACTTATCTTAGTTTGATCCATAGTTATCTTTTGCTTTAGATTAATAAAAGTTTAGTTCGACTCTTTCATTTTGAGAGTTTGCTTAGTGATATATCCTTGTAATCGTGTGCGAGATATATAATAAAGTTTAGTTTGAGTTTTTTTCTTTACTTTCATGTTTGAATAAAAAGAGAGGAAATAAATGAAAATGGTCATATGTTAATCCTATGGTAAGTAATGACATCACATAAGGAAGAGTATAAATAGACAATTTTATTGGAGATTTACAAACATAGCATTGGTCAATGATGCAATTCATGAAAGAATTAATAAGGGAAGAGAAGATTCACATGGAAATACACTATCTTGGACATCTTTTGTGATTGTGTGCCCCCATCAAATTATTATATGCCAAAATTGTTGACGTTGGACAAGGAAGACAACGTAATGATTTGTGTTTGTTCATATTCACATACAAGTTATATTTTCATAGATCCTTTAACATGTGGTGCTTGCCCCTATCTTTGCTAGCCAAAAATTCCGCACTAAGTAGAGATACTACTTGTGCATCCAAAAACCCTTAAACTCAAATCTTCATTTGAGAGTTCACCATACCTACCTATGGATTGATTAAGATCCTTCAAGTAAGTTGCCATTGGTGCAATAAGGCAATAAAAATTGCTTCTAAAAGTGTTGGATCATTTAGCGTAAGAGAAAATTGAGTGGTGTACGAACTTGTGATGGCAAAGAATAAAAGCGACAGACTGCATAATAAAGGTTGCTATCATAAGGGGCAATAAAACATGACGTTCTTTTGCACTAAGAGATTGAGCATACAAACAAATAAGCGCATGGAAACCTCTACGTCCCTCTATAAAGGGCCTATCTTTTACTTTCAATGATTTACTTTTATGCAAGAGTCAAAGTATTTATCTCTATTCCTTTTTGTTTTCTCTTTTGGCAAGCATCATGTGGTGAGGAAAGATCTAGGCACATATATCCAGTTGGATATGGGTGGCATGAATTATTATGGTTGACATCATCGTTGAGGTGAATACACTGGGAGGCGAAATTATAAGCCCCTATCTTTCTATGTGTCCGGTTGAAACGTTTTGCTCATGTGTATGCGGTGAGCGTTAGCAATCATAGAAGACTATATGATGGTTGAGTATGTGGACTTACCAAAAAGGCTCTGATACATGACCCTTCCTAAAAAGATGATGAATTGTACTTTTAAAGTTGACTGAGAACATAGTTTGTTGGTTTCCAATAGAGTTTATGCTTTATACCTCAATGTTGCGATGAATTGTTACTTACTCATGAGAAGTCTATGATGAAGGTCTATGATAAAAGTTATGTGATAAATTTTTATGTTAAAGTTTGTTGCTGTTATAATAATATACATGATGCTCCTATGTCCGTATTTTTTTATCGACACCTCTCTCTCTAAGCATGTGGACATGTTTTTCGATTTCGGTATTCGCTTGAGGAAAAGCGAGGTCTAAGCTTGGGGGATTTGATATGTCCATTTTGCATCATGTTTACCTGCTGTTATTTATATTGTTTTTATCTATAATAATTCTTTTTGGAGTAATTCTAATGCCTTTTCTCTCATAATATGCAAGGTACACACAAAGCGGGAGAATACCGGTAGTTGGAATTCTAGACCTGAAAAAGCTACGTTAGGCTACATATTCTGCACAACTCCAAATGAGCTGAAACTTTACGGGGGATTTTTATGGAATATATAAGAAATATTGGAGCCAATAAGTACCATAGGGTGCCCACCAGGTGGGCAAAACCCACCTGGGCGCGCCAGGGAGCCCATGCACGCCTTGGTGGGTTGTGCCCTCCTCGGCCCACCTCCAGTGCCCGTCTTCTGGTACAAAAGTCATTTTGACCTACAAAAAATAAGGAGAGGACTTTCGGGACGAAGCGTCACCGTCTCGAGGCGGAACTTGGGTAGGAGCACTTTTGCCCTCTGGCGAAGCGATTCCGTCGGGGAAACTTCCCTCCTAGAGGGGGAAATCATCGTCATCATCATCAGCAACAACTCCCCCATCTTGGGGAGGGCAATCTCCATCGACATCTTCAGCAACACCATATCCTCTCAAACCCTAGTTCATCTCTTGTGTTCAATCTTTGTACAGGAACTATAGATTGGTAATGTGGGTGACTAGTGGTGTTGATTACATCTTGTAGTTGATTACTCTATGGTTTATTTGGCGGAAGATTATAAGTTTAGTTCCATTATGCTATTTAATACCCTCTGATCGTGAGCATGATTATTATTTGTGAGTAGTTACTTTTGTTCTTGAGGTCACGGGATAAATCTTGTTGCAAGTAATCATGTGAACTTGATATGTGTGCGATATTTTGATGGTATGTATGTTGTGATTCCCTTAGTGGTGTCATGTGAACATCGACTACATGACACTTCATCATATTTGGGCCTAAGGGAATGCATTGTGGATTAATTATTAGATGTTGGGTTGCGAGAGTGACAGAAGCTTAAACCCTAGTTTATGCGCTATTCCGTAAGGGACTGATTTGGATCCAAAAGTTTAATGTTATGGTTAGATTTATTCTTAATACTTTTCTCGTAGTTACGGATGCTTGCGAGGGGTTAATCATAAGTAGGAGGTTTGTTCAAGTAAGAACATCACCTAAGCACCAGTCCACCCACATATCAAATTGTCAAAATAGCGAGCACAAATCAAACCAACATGATGAAAGTGACTAGATGAAATTCCCGTGTACCCTCAAGAATGATTTGCTTATCATAAGAGACCGTTTTGGCCTGTCCTTTGCCTCAAAAGGATTGGGCTACCTTGCAGCACCTTTTGTTAATACTATCGTTACTTTCTCGTTACAAATTATCTTGCTATCAAACTACTTGTTACTTATAATTTCAGTGCTTGCAGAGAATACCTTGCTGAAAACCACTTGTCATTTTCTTCCGCTCCTTGTTGGGTTTGACACTCTTGTCAGAAGGACTACGATTGATCTCCTATACTTGTGGGTCATCAGTTCCTCAGACCATGAGAGTGTCTTGATCACTACCTACTGTACGGTGGGCTTGGGGGTTGCTCAAACGTCATCTGTAACAAGGTGATCACAATGACAACTTTTAGGCTCGCCGAAAGGGTTGACAAGTGACAGATAGCTCGAGAGTGGGATTTGCTCCTGCGATTATGGAGAGATATTCTTAGGGCCCTCTCGGTGTCACGACAACCATCATCATCTGCCAAACATAGTTGACTACGTCACGGGGATGCCAGAACACGTCAACGAGAAAGAAGAACAAAACCGATAATGGGAGCAATGGTATTGTGAGCATGGTGATGACTTAGGAGGATACCGATGCATACCGGGTTTTGTAAAGTATCATGAAGCAAAGTCAACATCGCATGATAGCCAAAGGTCCACTCGAATATCATTTGTGTAATCATAGGGACCAATATGGATGTCCACGGTTCCGCTATCGGTCATTGAATGAAAGGGTTTCGTTCATGTCTATGATTTATCGAACCTATAGGATCACAAGCTTAAGGTAATCACGATCTATTGAGTTTCAGTAGGATCCGAGTGATGAGAATATATTTGTGGACTTGTATCATTAATATCCGGAATAGTTCCGAGAGGTTCCAGAAGCGTTTCGGGGTCACGGGAAGGGTTTCGTTGAATATCGGGTAATACCGGGTATTACCCGATGTTTCCGAAGATGTTAAATTATACATATAATACTCTGAAATTTTTTAGAACATTTATATTTAATTTAAATATCAACGGGCCTTAAAAGTCCAAGAGGTGGAAG
Organism: Triticum urartu; assembly: GCF_003073215.2. Lineage (NCBI taxonomy): Eukaryota > Viridiplantae > Streptophyta > Magnoliopsida > Poales > Poaceae > Triticum > Triticum urartu. Next base: position 289,461,216 of record NC_053025.1, on the reverse strand, counting down.
GCATCTTGGGCCACAAGGGCCCAAGTGGAGTTGACGCCCCCTTTCCTTGTGGGAGGGCCGAATCCTACTAGGGGAGGGAGTGCAACTCCTTCCCTAGGCCGGCGCACCAAGGGGGCACTTTCCCCCTTGGTGGAAGCCCCCGTGTGGTTCTAATCTCCCCCTCTAATTCTGTGGCGACGATTAGCTTTGGACGACGAAGAGCCGCCGGATCGTGAAGACCGTACTCTTGCAACCAAGTAGAGAGGTTGTGCTTTCGGTATTCTATTCGAGGGATCGTTCGAGGGCGGTTTGCGGGATCATCATCGATGTTCGAGAGACTCCAAGTATGATCTACACCAACTCGTCCACTTTCACTGCACTCTCGGAGTCGGCAACGATCGTGGATCACAACCTGTTATGCATCTTCATATTGTTCCTAGGTGATCGTAGGGCGATTTTTTTGTTTTCTACTATGTTTCCCAGCAGGTTCTGCCTCAAGTTAATTTCAAGGTGGTCATCTTCCTTTCTAGCACCGAGTTTGTGATCAAATGCGGCAATCATGGCCCAGCAATTGGCATGATCAAAGAGTTGTGCTTGTTGTTCATTAGCCTGTAAACCCTGAACTACTATGCCTAAATAAAAGTGTGGCCATGCGTCTGGTTATGTAATGTTGTTATGATAGTGATTTTGTCTATGTTTGTGTGTCATTTGTAATGTTCTTATGGGTAATATTTGCTAATGTGCTAATCATATGCTTATTAATGTGGCTCATATCCCTAATTCAAGCAGGCACCATGGATGTCACGGTCATACAGGGGGAGACGCCCTTTATGCATGAATGGAATGTGTCTAAATGAACTAGGGATAGAATTATACAATGCATGTGCCTGCCTGAATTTACTGGTCCAATAGGAGGTGTCGTTTCCTAGATCTTCGACGCGTGTTTGCATTGCAGATTGTCATTCCATAAATGAATGAAGCATATTTCATATACAATACTTGACTTCTGGATTGCATTTGATTATGTTATTTTCAATGGACAATAAAAACCAAACATCACATTGTATAGTGTCATCTCGTAGGTTAACATTGTACTTTTAGATAATCCATTGAGAACTTCTTTCTAGTAATTCTCTCAACTTTCAAGTTGTATTTGTTAAAAATGGTTTCATACATTCCGCTTAATTTATTTGTTGCTATTGGCCTTTGTGACCTGGGCATAGTGGGCAACTAGTATATTTCGGGCATCAACATCTTTGACCATTCATGATAGCCTTTCATGTCCGTTTGGTGAAAAACCATTGAATTTACTGATATTCAATCTTTGACCTCCCACTGTTCGCCTACGCCATGCACTAGTAGAAAAAGGGTCAAATGTGAAGCACATTAGTGCCGGTTTGAATTTGAGCCGGCACTAATGTGACCATTAGTGCCGGTTCCAATGGCTAGGCGGGCGTACATCATTAGTACCAGTTCGTGGGCAACCTTTAGTACCGGTTCATGCCACGAACCGGTACTAATGAGGCTAGTGCGGCTATGGTCAGGCTGGGGCCCCCACGAAGACCTTTAGTACCGGTTCATGGCATGAACCGGTACTAGAGTTTCTTAGTAAGCTGATTTTTAGTCCCACCTCGCCAAGAGAGAGGCAGTATGAGCGGTTTATAAGCCGTGAGTGCAGAGACAATGACGAAGAGGCGCAATGCTCACCTGCATGTTGATTAGCTTCAAGCCTTTCGGAATAGCATAAATTGCACTGAGCTATGTGCAGTGCAGTCTACACTATTCCGAAAGGCTTGAAGCAAATTAACCAGCATTGCACCTCTTTTTTATTTTTAATAATTTATTTGAACTCCGGACTTCTTGTGTTCAGTATGCAGCATTCAAAGCGATGTCATCAATTTCCAACATGTTCTGACATCATTTGCTGTTTTTCAGTCATTTACCGAATTGTTTAAAGAGCTAAATGACCGTGAAATTGAAAATCACTACAAAATGAACTGTGAAAATGTTGAAATTTAGCATGGTATCATCATTTCACCCGCATAGCATGTGCGAAAGAGTAGAGAGGGTCACGGCAAAAACTGGACGCACTTCGTGTACAAACTGGACAATCTCTTTCGGAGTATCAGGGTTTCGGACGAGAACTCATCTGTTACATGGGCACTTCAATGTTTTTTAAACTTATTTGAACTCCGAACTTCTTTTGTGTTCAGTATGCATCATTCAAATCGACGTCATCAATTTCCAACATGTTCTGACATCATTTGCTGTTTTTGCATGTTCTGCTATATAAAAATAAATGAATAGAAGAAAATAAATAAAGCAGAAAAGAAAAAATAGCAGAAAAGAAAAAAACTATAGCAGAAAACAAAAAAACTATATAAAAACTACTCAGAAATAAATAGAAGAAAATAAATATAGCAGAAAAGAAAAAAACTACTCAGAAATAAATAGAAGAAAAAATAAAGCAGAAAAGAAAAAAAACTATATAAAATTTTTTGGGGCGCTGTCCTGTGGGCCTGCTAAACCACGGGCGTGCAATTTCAGGTTGACAAGGCCCAGCAGACTCACAGGGCAGCGCACCGTAGTTAGGCCCAGAAGCATGCTTTGTAGAGGAGTTCGAAAGGGCAGCCGCGGCTGGGTTTATAAACCAGTGCGGCTGCCCTTCGCCCGGCGAGGTGGGACTAAACTTTGTGCACCGCAGGTGGCAGCGCACAACCTTTAGTACCAGTTGGTGGCTCCAACCGGTACTAAAGGGTGATCTTTAGTACCGGTTGGTGACTCCAACCGGTACTAAAGGGTGCTCTTCCCGCCTCTAGGCCTTGCCAAAGTTGGCCTTTAGTACCGGTTGGTGGCTCCAACCGGTACTAAAGGCCCATCCTATATAAGAAAACACTTCAAAAAATTCAGTTTCTCATCTGCTTCTTCTCCTTTGTCCCGTCGCCCGCCGCCCCCGTCGCTGCCCCATTCGACGCCTCGTCGACGCCCCCGTCGCCGCCCCGTCCCCGTTCCTGTCCCCGTCGTCGCCGCCCCGGCCGTCCCCGTCCCGGTCGCCGTGCCCCGCCACGTCGTCCCGTCGTCCCCGCCCGGCCCGTCCCCGTCCCCGTTGTCACCGCCCCGTCCCCATCCCCGTCGTCGCCATCCCCGTCGTCACCATCTCCGTCGGCGCCGCCCGGCGCCGTCCCCATCGCCGCCCCCGTCGCCTCGCCTCGCCGGTGAGATCCTGCCCCGGCCGCCATGCATGTCCACACACACATTGTTTTTTTAGTTTTTTAGTTATAAATTTTAGTTATAGAAATTTTTATGTTTTTTATTTATAGAAATGTTAGAAATTTTTCTGTTTTTAGTTATAGAAATATTAGAAATATTAGATGAATTAGATAGAGAAGTTAAATATTAGTGTCAATTGTTAGATGAATTAGCTAGATATTAATTAATTAGGTATATGAGATTATTTGAACTAGTTGAATTAATATAACTAGTTTATTTTTAATAAATGCTTAGTTGAACTAGCTAGTTGAATTAGTACTAGTTTATTTTTAGTAAAAAAATTAGGTATATGAGATTTGATGATCTAATTAAAATATTACTATATATAGCTACTTTATATATTTTAGTAAGAAAATTAATAGAACTAGTTTATTTTTAGTAAATTCTTAGTTGAATTAGTTGAATTAATAGAACTAGTTATTTTTAGTAAGAAAATTTAGGTATATGAGATTTGATGATCTAATCAAAATATTACTATATAGAACTACCTACTTTATTTTAGTAAGAAATTAATAGAACTAGTTTATTTTTAGTCAAATGTTAGATATAAGTGTTTAATGTTTCACCTACATATGAACATATGTTAGATATTAATGTCAAATGTTAGATGAATTAGATATAAATTATGTGTTAGATATATATTTAAATTAGTTATATGAGATTTGATTATCTAATTAACATTATGAACATAGAAATGTTGAATTAGTTTAGTTGAACTAGTTAGTTGAATTAGTTGAGCTACTTTAGTTGAATTAATTAGTTGAACTAGTTAGTTGAATTAGTTTAATTTAGTTGAATCTAATTAACTTTAGTTTAATTTAGTTATAAGAAATTAATAGAACTAGTTTAGTTGAATTAGTTGAATTAATTAGTTGAACTAGTTAGTTGAATTAGTTGAGCTACTTTATTTAGGTATATTTTTCGTAAGTTCTTAGTTGAATTAGTTCAATTAATTAGTTGAACTAGTTGAATTAACAGAATTAGTTGAATTAATAGAACTAATAAGTGTTTAATGTTTCACCTATGAACATAGGAATGTCGTTTGACGACGAACGCGATTTCATTATGTGCGAATACTGCGAAGACCAGCGCGGCCTGTGCGGCAGAAATTTTCTAGTTGATGATAGACGCTTCAGCATCAAGATGGATGAGAACTTCGAAGTGGATAAAGTAAGTCACAACGACAAGTCTTTTTTCTTAATTAAGCAGGACTTATGCTTCTTTTGCTTCATCTTTTAATTTTAATTTTTCACTATTCTACTAGCGTATCCCCTGCCATGCAAGAATTTTTGTCTTGGATAAGATAGGTTTCAGTCCTAACGAAACTATGGAGGTAAAAAGAGTTTACTTGAAGACCGAGCATGGTTATACCTTCAAGATCAAATTATACAATGCAGACACATACACCTATTTTGAATGCAAAAGTTGGCAAGCACTATGCAAGGCTTATGCATTTGAGCCTGATATGGTTATCACCTTTGATATTCATCCGGAAGATGATATTGAAGGTAATAGAGACATCTGGGTCAATGTGCAGACGCCTCCAGTTCTACCATTATGTGAGTTTCTCGACCATATTTATGTCTTCGATATGAGATTATTTGAACCAGTTGAATAATTAATTGATCTCAATTTATATTGACATCTTATTTCCAATCAAGCAAACATGTCCGACACTTGATAGACAGGACCGTCCACTGTCCCGGGGCTGAACTAAACTGCGAGGAGACAAGTCATTATGTTTCATGGCTTGAGGATCTTGATGCTGTCAAGACAAATTTTTTGCCTGCACTTAGAAATGTTAGTACTCAAAATGTGCGACCAATAGTGTTCGTATTGAACTACGGTCACATATATTTAGGAAAGATGTTAAGATTTCTACTATTTCTCCTCAGTGCATCTTTTGCATACATTATTTTTTAAGCTAAACTTCATTGCTAAGTATGTTACTTTACGATGTTCTTCAACAGGGACTCCCGATGAATGTTGTGCCTTATGGGATCGAGACTAAAGGTACCATGAATATTGTTAGCTTACGGCCAAGATATCCTACAATGCACTTTAGTGCATTCAGGATTCCTAATAGCGAGGAATGCTTAATAGTAAAAGACTGGAGCAAAATTGTGAATGATCGTAGAGAAGTACTAGGGGCAGCAATCAGAAGCGCAACCCACGATTAGGAGACAGGTTCATCTGCATGCTCTAATATGATGAATCAGGAATGCTATACATGTTCTATGCTATTTTACCTGAGAGAGAGCAGCAGGAGTGATTAATTAGCTAGTTCATGCTCTTAGTACTTGTCCTCTCATGTCCGTGTTCTTCGTCCTGAACTTAATCTCAAAGAGTGATTTGCTTTTGTGGTGTTATGAACGCTTATAATATCATTACCATGTTGAACTCGATGATATCTTTGCTTCTGGTACAAGTGAATGTTTCTTCTTTAAGCTAGTGTTTGTGATGATTAGATAGCGGTAATGACTATATGATGATTAAGTAGTGGTAATGAGACGACTATTATATGATGATTTTTAGCTAGCTATGAAAACTGTTGTTGGTGATGATATATATGATGCAAGAGTTTTTATATTAATATGATGATGAGTTATTATATCATTTATGAAAGAAACCGCATATTAGTTTCAACTGGATGGATTCTAGCTAAGTGATCAAGTATATGCCATATCCATATTACCTCGATCACTTAATTAGGTGATCAAGTATATATAATATGGACATGACATATATATACTTGATGACTTAGCTAGGATCCACATGCATCCAGTCAAACTAATCTGTGGTACATTCACCTAATGATTTAACAACTCATTATAATGTAAAACAATCACTAAATTAAATTGAAAACACAAAATTAAAGTAAAAATAAAAAATAAAACCAAAACACACCCAAACATTTAGTACCGGTTGGTGTTACCAACCGGTACTAATGTCCTACGTGCCCACGGAGCTGGCTCAGGGCCTTTAGTGCCCACACTTTAGTGCCGGTTACCGAACCGACACTAAAGGGCCTTAAGAACCGATGCTATTGCCCGGTTCTGCACTAGTGATGGTGCCCAAGTTGTGACGATTGTTGTCACAAGGTCCAGGGAGGCATCCCCTTGCACGACTAGGTTTGTGACATTCATGATGCACTCAGCCATGCCGCCTTGGTGTAGTGCGTCGAGCTCTAGCAGTGTTTGCTCTACTACAACCTCTGTGATGGCTGGACAAGCTTTGTTGGTGATGGATGTAATCTAGTCAGCACTACATGAAGTTGTTCTACTTGGCTCTATTCCATGACTCCATTGACATCCCCTCCTAGCAGCTCACCTGACGTACTTGGGCAATCCTTTGTATCAAGGTCTTCATCCAGCTCACCCTCTAGGACAGATGCTGGACCGCCGACTATCTGGCGTGGTGAGGTCACCCTCACCACGACCATTTCCTATGCGATCAAACCCCAGAAGCTGATGCACTGCCCCCTCATGACCAGACGATGGCATTTCCGAACTGGTGGGTGATCTCTTGCTCATTGGCCCATGCTGCTTTCTTCAGGGTCTTTCCTCTCTCCGCCAGCTACATGCGTGGTGCAAGCCATCTAGGAAGACATGTGTCTCTTGGTTAGAGCCGGAGCGAACGACATCACAATGCTTATGCCACAGAGTTAGCCTTTTGTTTTCTTCAGTCTAAGCACCCTGTATCATTCTACTCAAGTATCCATGGTCGCGTGAGGTTTTTTAACACAATACAGATGCAGGCGCTCATTCATATGCAGATACACTCACCCCTATGAATGCACACACACCCTACCCCTATGAGCACCTCTGAGAGACTGAGCTGGCACATCATCTTGAGATTGAAGAAGTCATCAAAGATGCCTTTGTAGTCGAAAGGAACGTATCCTCCCACTAAACGCACATCGCTGGAAGAGCAGAAACAAATCCAGAAAAATGTGAGCACCAATGTTAAATCTAGGATTTGAACTCTGATGGGTGATGCTGCTTGAAACTGTGTCGGTATTTTCCCAAAGAGGAAGGGATGATGAAGTACAACTACGGTAGGTGTTTCCCTCAGTTATGAAACCAAGGTTATCAATCCAGTAGGAGAACCAACCACACTATGTAAATGGTACCTGCACACAAAGAACAAGTACTTGCAACCCGACGCGTACGAGGGGTTGTCAATCCCTCCATGGTAAAAAGATAGATTGGTCTATATAAGATTGGATAATTGGATCTTGGAAAAACACAAAATAAAATAAGTAAAGAAAAAGTGCAGCAAAGTATTTTTTGGTTTTTGGAATAATAGATCTGAAACCAATATGATAAAAGATAGACCCGGGGCCGTAGATTTCACTAGTGGCTTCTCTCGAGAAAATAGCATACTGTGGGTAAACAAATTACTATTGGGAAATTGATAGAAGAGAAAATAATTATGATGATATCCAAGGCAATGATCATGTATTGATGTATATAGGCATCACGTCCAAGATTAGTAGACCGACTCTTGCCTGCATCTACTACTATTACTCCACACATCGACCGCTATCCAACATGCATCTAGTGTATTAAGTTCATGGAGAAACGGAGTAATGCAATAAGAATGATGACATGATGTACACAAGATCTATTCATGTAGGAATAGACCCAATCTTTTTATCCTTATAGCAATGATATATGCGTGCCTCGATACCCCTTCGATCACTGGGTGAGGATACCGCAAGATCAAACCCATCACAAAGCACCTCTACCCATTGCAAGAAAAATTGATCTAGTTGGCCAAACCAAACCAAAGTTTCGAAGAATAAATATGAGGCTATAATAATCATGCATATAAGAGATCAAAGAAGACTCAAATAATATACATAGATAGATCTAATCGTGAACTCGCAATTCATCAGATCCTAACAAACACACCGCAAAAAGTCATTACATCATATAGATATTCAAGAACATTGTATTGAGAATCAAAAAGAGAGAAGAAGCCATCTAGCTACTGCCTACAGACCCGTAGGTCTATGGTGAACTACTCACGCATCATTATAGGAGCACCAATGAGGATGATGAACCCCTCCGTGATCATGTTCCCCTCCGGCAGAGTACCAGAATAAGGCTCTAGATTGGATCTCGTGGTTGTGGAACTTGTGGCGGCTCGAATTTATTTTGCTCACTCCCCTAGGGTTTTGGGAATATCTAAGTATTTATATAGTTGAGAGGCGGTGGAGGAGACCTCCATGGGCCCCAACACCCATCATGGCGCGCCTGGGGCCTCTGGCGCACCCAGGTGGGTGGTGGGCCCCATGGGCCTCCCCCTGGTGCTTCCTTGGCTCCCAAGTTTCATTCTGGTCCCAAAAAATCTCCAAAAAGTTTCATGGCATTTGGACTTCGTTTGTTACTGATATTCTGCAAAGTAAAAAACGTGCAAAAAACAACAACTGGCACTGGGCACTATGTCAATTGGTTAGTACCAAAACATGTTATAAAGTTGCTATAAAATCAAGGTAAAACATTCAAGAATGATAATATAACTGCATGGAACAATCAACAATTATAGATACGTTGGAGACGTATCAGCATCCCCAAGTTTAATTCCTTCTCATCCTCGAGTATGTAAATGGTAAAAACAGAATTTTTGATGTGAAATGTTGCCTAACATGTTCATCACATATTCCTTTCTTTTATAGCATGGAAATTTGGACTTTTAGATGGTTCAAAGCAATAGTATATAATTGACATGAAGACTTCAATACTCAAGTATATCAAGAAGCAACCATGTCTTTCAGAATATCAACACTAAAGAAAGCTATCCCTAGACCATCATCCATTCACAAAACACACTCGAATATTAGCTACATCCAATGCACAAGTATGATCATAGTGCTCCCTGGTTGGTGCTTTATAAGAGAAGATGGAGACTCAAAATAAAAATAAAAATTGCATAAAGTAAATAGCTAGGCCCTTCGTAGAGGGAAGCAGAGATTTGTAGAGGTGCCAGAGCTCAGAGCTTAAATTGAGAGATAAAATATTTTGAGAGGCATGCTTTTCCAATCAATTAAAATGACTGAGTAGTTCCCAATACTTTTGATGCTAGATACATCATAGGTGGTTCCCAAATATAAAATAAAGTTTATTCCCTTTTCCACAATTCTTTCACAATCCATGGCTAGCCATATCCACATGTGCCTTCCATACCAACACTTTTCAAGGAATTTATTATTTGACAACGTAAAGTAAATTTCTCTTTCGTTTCGGGACTGGGCATCCCTATTACCGCCACATTCTCGTGCAATGACAAGTGAATAAACACTCATCTTGAGAATAACACATCTATCATGGAAAAATATTGGCCACCCATGCTGCTTCATGAGCGCTACGCGCACAAAAAAGGAAATTAATTTTGAAAATTAGAGTTGGCACATACAAATTTACTTAGAATGACAGGAAAATACCGCATATAGGTAGGTATGGTGGAATCATGTGGCATAACTGGGTTTAAGGATTTTGGATGCACATGTAGTATTCCCACTTCGACAAATGGAGGGTAGCAGATAGGTTGAGAAGCAACCAACCAAGAAAAGAAAATTCTCATAAACGAGCATTAAGCATAACTAACACCGAATAATACACCATAAGTAGGATGTAAATTTATTGCATAACTATTGACTTTCGTGCTTGCATAGGGAATCACAAACCTTAACACCAATATTCTTACTAAAGCATAATTACTCACCAACATGACTCATATATTACTATCATCATATCTTAAAACTATTACAAAGAATCAAGTTTATTTTGTCCAATGATCTTCATGAAAATTTTGATTATATCCCCCTTGAATATCTATCACTTTGGGACTAATTTCATATATTGCAATTGCTTTTGACACGCTCAAACAAATTTAAGTGAAGAACATGAGCATAAAATTTTTCATCTCTCAAAATAATATAAGTGAAGCACTAAAGAATTTCTTTCAAATATTTACTAACACTAAAATTAATCTAAGTGAAGCATGAGAGTATCTCTTCACAAATTTAAAGCACACCATGCTCAAAAAGATATAAGTGAAGCACTAGAGCAATTCCATAGCTCAATTTTTTTAAGTAAAGCACATAGAGCAATTCTAACAAATCATAGCATCCTTATAGCTCTCTCAAATAGGTGTGTCCAGCAAGGCGACAAACTAAAAAGAAAAACAATCAAAGACTCATGTAATACAAGACGCTCCAAGCAAAACTCATGATATGTGACGAATAAAAATATAGCTCCAAGTAAAATTACCGATGGTTGTCAGAAGAAAGAGGGGATGCCTTCTGGGGCATCCCCAAGCTTAATTGCTTGGTTCTACTTGAATATTAAATTGGGGTGACACGGGCATCCCCAACCTTAAACTATTTTCACTTCTTGTTCCTTCATCCATCATGATCTCAACCGGAACTTGAAAACTTCAATCACACAAAACTTAACAAAACCTTCGTGAGATCCGTTAGTATAACAAAGCAAATCACCACTCTAAGTATTATTGCAAACCCATTCATATTTTATTATTGCATTATACCTACAGTATTCCAACTTTACCATGGCTTATACCCCCTCATACAATCCATAGATTCATCAAAATAAGCACACAATGCAACAAAAACAGAATCTGTCAAAAACAAAACAGTTCGTAGTAATCTGGACTTTGCCCGTAGTTATGTAACTCCAAAAATTCTGAGAAATTAGGAAATGTAGGAAATTTGTATATCAATCTTGTGTAAAAAATTCAGAATTTTATCACACATCTATGATTTTTAAAAATTATGCTACTAGGCGCAAAAGTTTCCATTTTTCAACAATATAAAATCAACTATCACCCAACATGATCCCAAAGGTTTTACTTGGCACAAACACTAATTGAAACATCAAAACACAATCATAACAGTAGCATAATTGTGCAAACACTCAAGAACTGAAAGAAAAAGGAAAAAATAAATTTTATTCATTGGTTTGCCTCCCAACAAGCGCTATCGTTTTATGCCCCTAGCTAGGCATAATGCATAGATTCAAGTATTGTCATCTTTATTCTTATTTTCCATAGACATGTTTTGTTAGGAGGTTTCTCAAATATAACTTGAAACACATTATCCATATAAATTTTAGCATTATCAAGTTGTCCATCTTTATATCCCATTTGGTTCCCAGCTACAATCCAAGAATATTGTTGATTAACATCATTACAAACTTGTTGGATCACATCCAAAACGGGAATTTCCTTTCTAAGGTTCTCATCAAAAGTTTGGTTATTACCAAGAAAATGGCTTAGCACATAGACACTATTGTAAAGGATCTCATCTATTACCAGTTTTTCACGGTTCATACCATTAAAATCAAAAAATTCCCCACCTTCCCATATTATGTGATCAAATTCATTCATAAGAACAACAGTAGCTAACTTTTTAGCCTTCGGATCCTTTATAATGGGAAGCTCATGAAACAATGTTTGCAAGGTAGGATGAGTACGGATAGATCTATTTTCAAGTTTCAGAACTAGCGCTGAAATAGCTTCTTCATAAGTTTTAGTTCTTTTAAGTATAGGGGCATCATCACAAGTCAAAGTTCCAACACAATTGAAGAATTCTTAGATAGTTTCTTTTCCTATAACGTTCCCTTGTCCCCAAAAAAAGTTTTAGCATCTAGATTGCCAGATCGTCCAATTTTAGGAGTCCGGCCATCATCTGTTTTTGTCATACTAAAGTCACTCATGATGATCAGTTCAAGCAAACAAAAGATCGAACGAGAAAAAGGCGAATGAAAAAGAAGGCAAATAAAGAGGTATTTTTTTGTGAAATGGGGAGATGAAAACAAGAGGAAAATGGAAAATAATGTAAATTGCAAGGAGATGAGATTTGTGATTAGGAACCTGATAGATGTTGATGATGTATCCTCGGCAACGGCGCAAGAAATTCCTTTTGATGCGGCTTGAAACTGCGTCGGTATTTCCCCCAAAGAGGAAGGGATGATGCAATACAACTACGGCAGGTATTTCCCTTAGTTATGAAACCAAGGTTATCAATCCAGTAGGGGAACCACGCAACACTATGTAAATGGTATCTGCACACAAAGAACAAATACGTGCAACCCGACGCATAAGAGGGGTTGTCAATCCCTCCACGGTAAAAATATAGATTGATTTGTATAAGATTGGATAATTGGATCTAGCAAAAACACAAAATAAAATAAGTAAAGTAAAAGTGTAGCAAGGTATTTTTGGGTTTTTGGAATAATACATCTGAGAGCAATATGATAAAAGATAGACCCGTGGGGCATATATTTCACTAGTGGCTTCTCTCGAGAAAATAACATACGGTGGGTAAACAAATTACTGTTGGGCAATTGATAGAAGAGAAAATAATTATGACGATATCCAAGGCAATGATCATGTATATAGGCATCACGTCCAAGATTAGTAGGCCCACTCCTGCCTACATATACTACTATTAGTCCACACATCAACTGCTATCCAGCATGCATCTAGTGTATTAAGTTAATGGAGAAACGGAGTAATGCAATAAGAACGATGACATGATGTAGATAAGATCATTTCATGTGGGAATGGACCCCATATTTTTATCCTTAATAGCAATGATACATGTGTGCCTCTCTACCCCTTCTGTCACTGGGTGAGGACACCGCAAGATTGAACCCATCACAAAGCACCTCTTCCCATTGCAAGAAAAATCAATCTAGTTGGCCAAACCAAAGAAAATTTCATAGAAGAAGTATAAGGCTATAATAATCATGCATACAAGAGATCAAAGAAGGCTCAAATAATATTCATAGATAGATCTGATCATAAACTCGCAATTCATCGTATCCCAGCAAACACACCGCAAAAAGTAATTACATCATATAGATCTCTAAGAACATCGAGGAGAACATTGTATTGAGAATGAAGAAGAGAGAAGAAGCCAGCTAGCTACTGCATACAGACCCATAAGTCTATAGTGAACTACTCATGCATCATCGGAGGATCACCAATGAGGATGATGAACCCCTCTGTGACCGTGTTCCCCTCCGGTAGAGTGCCGAAATAGGGCTCTAGATTGGATCTCGTGGTTCTAGAACTTGCGACAATTGGAATTGTGTGACGATCGCTCCCCTAGGATTTTGGGAATATCTGAGTATTTATAGAGCTCGGAGGCAGTGGAGGAGACCTCCATGGGCCCCACCACCCATCAGGGCGCGACTAGGGCCTCTGGCGCACCCAGGTGGGTGGTGGGCCCCATGGGCCTCCCCCTGTTGCTTACATGGCTCCGAAGTTTCCTTCTGGACCAAAAAAACTCCAAAAAGTTTTGTGGCATTTGGACTTCATTCGGTACTGATATTATGTGAAGTAAAAAATAAAAAAATAACAACTGGCACTGGGTACTATGTCAATAGGTTAGTCCCAAAAAATGATATAAAGTTGCTATAAAATGAAGGTAAAACATCCAAGAATGATAATATAACAACATGGAACAATCAAAAATTATAGATACGTTGGAGACGTATCAATGAGATGGGGGTACCACTGTCCTCCTAACCATCCAACCACATGTTCTTTGTGTTTGGGTGTCATGTATTTTGTACATTACATGTGTGTAATCTTTATCTGTTGTAACCTCCTCCTAGCATGTAGGATCCCAATGACCACTACTTGTACATTGCCTACATGCCTACTGTCTTGGCAGTCCTCTCTATATGTATCTATAACACCTGGACAATCAATATAGACAATGTGCAGTGCATATTCATCCTCTATATTGGTATCCTTCACGATGACCTTCGAGGACATCTTCGGTGAGCCCCCCTTTCCGGGCGCTTGCTCTTCCTCCTCTCATTCTCCCCTCTCGGGACCTCTCCTCCACTACTCCCGCTGCTACCTCTGCCCTCACCATCGTGATCTCTCCCTCCAGTGCCTCGCCCGTGGATCATCTTCTTCTCAACTTCTACAATGATCACATCTCAAACCACATAAAATTCAAGCTAGACCCTGCTGAAAACAACTATATCAAGTGTTGCACCTTCTTCACTTGCATCCTTCAGCAACACTGTATCCAGGATCACATTGAGCTCCATCCTCCTCCAAGTCCAGATGTTGCATGGATCACTATTGACCAATGATTGATCCTCTATACCTTCTTCACCTTAGCAGACTCTCTCCTTGGGCTTGTCATGGGCAGCGCTATTGATGCGTTTAGTATGGAAATGCATCAAGGACTACTTCCTCACCAACCAAGGGGCTCGTTACCTCCACCTGATGCATCAGTACCACAATCTAAAGCAGGAGGGACTCCCGGTCTCTGACTACGCATGCTGTCTCAAGGCTCTTGCAGATGGACTCGCTGACACCGGCACATCGGTCTCTGATCTGGATCTAACCATGCAATTCCTCCACGGGCTTGACGACCACTTCGAAACCATCAGCACAATTCTTGGCGACACAGTGCCGCTTCCTCCTTCGATGTCGCACGCTCTCGCATGGACCTCGCGGAGTACAACATAAACCTTCATGTTGCAGAAGCCGACCCCGCCAAGCTCACCACATTCGATGGGTCCAACTCCGCCAACGACCGCGGTGATCGAGGTGGCCATCGTGATTGTGCCCCTCCTTCTGGCCATAGTATTGGTGGCACCCATGGCAACGGCGGCGGTGATCGCAATCGTGGTCGTGGCCACTACGGTGGTCACGGACACGCGCGCCCTAACTCCAGTGGTCGTAGGTCCCAGCCATTGCCCCTAGTGCCCTCAACCGCCTACATCGGTCCCTATGGCATGGCGCTCCCCACTTCTCACCCGGGTTGAATCCCACTCAACGCCGCGGGAGACCTCGGCCCCTGGCCTGGAGTGCACTTGCAGGCCTATCCCCTCATGGTGTCCGACCCGTCTTCTCAGTACCAGGCGCCACCTGTTCCCTCTTTGTCCCAGCTCAACACTCTGTCATTTGATCAAACGACCCTCTTCCACAAAGCTTATAGCCAGCAACTTCTTCCTCATAATGGAGTTGATTGGGTCCTCGACTCTAGTGTGGCCACACACAGCACATGACAGCCTGGTAACCTCTCCTAATTCCATTCTTTTCCAAAGCATGTTTCTTCGAGCATTATTGTTGGCAATCATGATTGTCTTCCCATCATTGGCACATGCTCTACCTCTCTCTCTCCCTCCCACCAATCTCTCCCTTCATGATGTTGTAGTATGTTCTAATATAGTCAAAGAACGTATTTTTGTCCGTAAGTTATCTCATGACAATCAAGTCTATGTTGAATTTAACCCACATGGTTTTCCAATGAAGGCTCTTCTAACTAGGACTCCCCTCATGACGTCCAGTAGCCCCGTCCCACTTTATCCCTTCTACGATAGTAATCTGATTGGCGGCACCACTTTTCTTTCAACCACTAGAGACTTGTCGCACCAACGCCTTGGCCGCCCTGGCAAGGCCTCCTTAGCTTCCCTTTCCAAAACTTTCCTTCCAGGTTGTAATAATAAAGCTATCTCTCCTTGTACTTCTTGTCAAATAGGGTGACAACCGCATTTAGCTTTTTCATCTTCCAATAATTGTACAAGTGCTCCAATTGAACTTATTCATTGTGATATTTGGACCTCTCTAGTTGTGAGTATTTCCGGTATCAGTACTATCTTATTGTGTAGGATGACTTTTCACATTATTCATGGTCATTCCCTTACGCCACAAATCAGAAACATCACCTACTCTGCAATGTTTCTTCTCCTATATCCTCACTCAGTTCAATACTCTCATTAAATGAACTCAAAGCAAAAATGGTGGTCTATTTATAAACACCTCTCTTCGCACCTTCTTCATGGACAATGACATCATCTACTACCTCTCGTGCCCTCACATCTCACCATAGAATGGCAAGGCCGAATGCATGATTCGTACCACCAATGACGTAAATTTGCACCCTCTTGCTCCATGCTAATCTCCCACCACCCTTGTGGGTCCAGGCTCTTCACACCACCACACATTTATTAAACCAGCCACCACCACTACCCCGCACACTCTCTATTTTATTCTCACCGGTGTTCAACGACGTTATGATCATCTCTGCATTTTTGTTTGCTTGTGTTTCCCTAACCTCTATGCCACTAGACCTCACAAATTGGCACCGCATTACACTCGCTGCATTTTTCTTGGATATCCCGTAGAACACAAAGGTTGCAGTGCTTTGATCTTTAGACCTGCCGAGTAATTGTCTCTCATCATATAATTTCTCATGAGATGAACTTTCCTTATTTGACTCCCAGAAACCCAATAACACCCGCACCTCCCACACTGGATCTCGTGCCTCCTGAGCACCTGCATGCGATCAGCTACATGATTGGTGCCCCACCTTCCTCGGACGCTAGCGCCCTTGCTAGATTTGCCTCGCACTCCACCCCACCAGCCAGTGCGCCCAACGCGTCTCACCAACGTCCCACCGAGCTGACCAGGTCTGCCCCATCCCTTATCGTATGCCACACGTCACCTTCCCACCCGTCCTCACCTGACTTTGCTGGAGCAGCCCCATGTGCATGCCTAAGATGTCTCACACCTAATTCCCTTCGATCGCTCCCAGAACCCGCACGTGTCTCACTTGCCATTTCAGCTCCAGGGCCCACCCAATCCATCTCGCAGTTCATGCACTCCACTTATTCCCCGCCATGTCACCACGTCATACCGGTTGCCCCTCCACTGAATTCACATTCAATGAAGACAATGGTCAAACCAGGCTTTGCTCAACCACGCCATTTATCTTCCCTGACAACTTCCATTAGAATATCCCCTCTGCCTTCTTCTTATAAAACTGCACTTAAAGATCCCCATTGGCACAATGCAATGCTTGATGAATTTACTATGTTGCTAAAGAACGATACTTGGAGTTTGGTTCCTTGTTCTCTAGGTGTCCACATCATCACCAGAAATGGATCTTCTTGCACAAACTCAATCCCGATGTATCGCTGGCTCCGTACATGGTGTCATGGGTACTCCGTGGCTTAATTAACCCAGTAGGAGGGCATCGACTGCATGGAGATTTACAGTCCTGGTTGTCAAACCGTCTATGCTTGCATCGTCCTGATTCTCCACTACCAACCCTTGGCCCACTCATTAACTGGATGTCAAAAATTCTTTTCTGGATGGTGTTCTCGATGAGATTGTATATTGCACTCAACATGCTGGCTTCATCGACACCTCTCATCCAACTCACGTGTGTTTTCTCAAAAAGTCACTCTATGGGTTGAGACAGACCCCTCACACTTGGTTTTTGCGCTTTCAGCCATACATTCTCTTGTTGGGTTTTGTCTCTTCCAAATGCGATACATCATTGTTTATTCTTCATTGTGGCTCCTCTATGTTGGGGAACGCAGTAATTTCAAAAAAATTCCTACGCACACGCAAGATCCATCTAGGTGATGCATAGTAGCGAGAGGGGAAGAGTGTTGTCCACGTACCCCCGTAGACCATAAGCGGAAGCGTTATGACAACGCAGTTGATGTAGTCGTACGTCTTCACGATCCGACCGATCCTAGTACCAAAGGTACGGCACCTCCCTGATCTACACACGTTCAGCTCGGTGATGTCCCGCGAACTCTAGATCCAGCTGAGTGTCGAGGGAGAGTTTCGTTAGTACGACGGCGTGATGACGATGATGATGAAGCTACCGACATAGGGATTCGCCTAAGCACTGCAATGATATGATCGAGGTGGATTATGGTGGAGGGGGGCACTGCACACGGCTAAACAATGTAAACTTGTGTGTTCTAGGGTTCCCCTGCCCCCGTATATAAAGGAGCAAGGGGGGAGGCCTGCCGGCCCTTGGGGCGCTAAAAGGAGGGGAGGAATCCTCCTCCTAGTAGGAGTAGGATTCATCCTTTCCTAGTCCTACTAGGAGGGGGAAGGAAGGAGTTGGAGAGGGGAAGGAAAAGGGGGGCGCCGCCCCCCTCCTAGTCCAATTCGGACTCATGGGGGAGGGGGCGCGCAGCCTGCCCTGGCCGCCCCTCTCTCTCTCCACTAAGGCCCATCTAGGCCCATTAGTTCCCCGGGTGGGTTCTGGTAACCCTCTGGCACTCCGGTTTTATCCGAAACCATCCGAAACACTTCCGGTGTCCGAATATAGCCGTCCAATATATCAATATTTATGTATTGACCATTTCGAGACTCCTCATCATGTCTGTGATCACATCCGGGACCCCGAACTACCTTTGGTACATCAAAACACATAAACTCATAATACCAATCGTCATCGAACATTAAGCGTGCAGACCCTACGGGTTCGAGAACTATGTAGACATGACCAAGACTCATCTCCAGTCAATAACCAATAGCGGAACTTGGATGCTCATATTGGTTCCTACATATTCTACGAAGATCTTTATTGGTCAAACTGCATAAGAACATACGTTGTTCCCTTTGTCATCGGTATGTCACTTGCTCGAGATTCGATCGTCGGTATCTCAATACCTAGTTCAATCTCATTACCGGCAAGTCACTTTACTCGTTCTGTAATGCTACATCCCGTAACCAACTCATTAGTTACATTGCTTGCAAGGCTTATGGTGATGTGCATTACCGAGAGGGCCCAGAGATACCTCTCCGATACACCGAGTGACAAATCCTAATCTCGATCTATGCCAACTCAACAAACACCATCAGAGACACTTGTAGAGCATCTTTGTAGTCACCTAGTTACGCTGTGATGTTTGATAGCACACTAAGTGTTCCTTCGGTACTCGGGAGTTGCATAATCTCATGGTCATAGGAACATGTATAAGTTATAAAGAAAGCAATAGCAACAAACTAAACGATCATCGTGCTAAGCTAATGGATGGTTCAAGTAAATCACATCATTCTCTAATGATGTGATCCCGTTTATCAAATGACAACTCTTTGTCCATGGCTAGGAAACTTAACCATCTTTGATCAATGAGCTAGTCAAGTATAGGCATACTAGTGACACTCTGTTTGTCTATGTATTCACACATGTACTAAGTTTCTGGTTAATACAACTCTAGCATGAATAATAAACATTTATCATGATATAAGAAATATAAATAACAACTTTATTATTTCCTCTAGGGACATTTCCTTCAGTCTCCCACTTGCACTAGAGTCAATAATCTAGATTAGATTGTAATGATTCTAACATTAATGGAGTCTTGGTGCTGATCATGTTTTGCTCGTGAGAGAGGCTTAGTCAACGGGTCTGCAACATTCAGATCCGTATGTATCTTGCAAATCTCTATGTTTCCCTTCTTGACTTGATCGCGGATGGAATTGAAGCGTCTCTTGATGTGCTTGGTTCTCTTGTGAAATTAGGATTCCTTTGCCAAGGCAATTGCACCAGTATTGTCACAAAAGATTTTCATTGGACCTGATGCACTAGGTATGACACCTAGATCGGATATGAACTCCTTCATCCAGACTCCTTCATTTGCTGCTTCTGAAGCAGCTATGTACTCCGCTTCACATGTAGATCCTGATACGTCTCCAACATATCTATAATTTTTGATTGTTACATGCTATTATATTATCAACCTTGGATGTTTTATATGCATTTATATGCTACTTTATATGATTTTTGGGACTAACCTATTAACCTAGAGCCCAGTGCCAGTTTCTGTTTTTTCCTTGTTTTAGTGTATCGCAGAAAAGGAAAATCAAACAGAGTCCAATTGACCTGAAACTTCACGGAACTTATTTTTGGACTAGAAGAAGCCCACGGAGTATCGGAGATGGACCAGGAGAGTCCCGGGTTGCCCATGAGGGTGGGGGGCGTGCGCACCCCCCTGGGCGCGCCCCCCTGCCTCGTGGACAACTCAGAGATCCACCGACGTACTTCTTCCTCCTATATATACCCATATACCCTAAAAACTTCGAGGAATACAATAGATCGGGAGTTCTGCCACCAGAAGCCTCCGTAGCCACCGAAAACCAATCTAGACCCGTTCCGGCACCCTGCCGGAGGGGGGAATCCCTCTCCGGTGGCCATCTTCATCATCCCGGTGCTCTCCATGACGAGGAGGGAGTAGTTCTCCCTCGGGGATGAGGGTATGTACCAGTAGCTATGTGTTTGATCTCTCTCTCTCTCTCTCTTGTGTTCTTGAGGTGACACGATCTTGATGTATCATGAGCTTCGCTATTATAGTTGGATCTTACGATGTTTCTCCCCCTCTACTCTCTTCTAATGGATTGAGTTTTCCCTTTGAAGTTATCTTATCGGATTGAGTCTTTAAGGATTTGAGAACACTTGATGTATGTCTTGCGTGGGATACCCGTGGTGACAATGGGGTATTCTATTGATCCACTTGATGTATGTTTTGGTGATCAACTTGCGGGTTCCGCCCATGTAACTATGCATAGGGGTTGGCACACATTTTTGTCTTGACTCTCCGGTAGAAACTTTGGGGCACTCTTTGAAGTACTTTGTGTTGGTTTGAATAGATGAATCTGAGATTGTGTGATGCATATCATATAATCATACCCACGGATACTTGAGGTGACATTGGAGTATCTAGGTGACATTAGGGTTTTGATTGATTTGTTTCTTGAGGTGTTATTCTAGTACGAACTCCATAATAGGTTGAACGGAAAGAATAGCTTCGTGTTATTTTACTATGGACTCTCGAATAGATCGATTAGAAAGGATAACTTTGAGGTGGTTTTGTACTCTACCATAATCTCTTCATTTGTTCTCCGCTATTACTGACTTTGGAGTGACTCTTTGTTGCATGTTGAGGGATAGTTATATGATCCAATTATGTTATTATTATTAAGAGAACTTGCAGTAATGAAAGTATGAACCCTAGGCCTTGTTTCCTAGCATTGCAATACCGTTTACGCTCAATTTTATCATAGTTACCTTGCTTTTTTTATATTTTCAGATTACAAATACCCATATCTACTATCCATATACCACTTGTATCACCATCTCTTCGCCGAACTAGTGCACCTATACAATTTACCATTGTATTGGGTGTGTTGGGGACACAAGAGACTCTTTGTTATTTGGTTGCAGGCTTGCTTGAGAGAGACCATCTTCATCCTACGCCTCCTACGGATTGATACACCTTAGGTCATCCACTTGAGGGAATTTGCTACTGTCCTACAAACCTCTGCACTTGGAGTTCCAGCAACGTCTACAAGAATAAGGTTGTGTAGTAGACATCAAGCTCTTTTCTGGCGCCATTGCCGGGGAGGTTAGCGCTTGAAGGTATATCTTTAGATCTTGCAATCGAATCTTCTTGTTTCTTGTTTTAGCACTAGTTTAGTTTATAAAATAAAACTACAAAAAATGGAATTGAGTTTGCCTCATACGCTTCATCTTTTTAATGTCTTCCGTGAGTATGATGGAAAGGAAAATTGTGCCAAAGTGTTAGAAGAAGAATGCATTCAAATGTTTGGCACTAAATCTTTGAATGATGAGCATGATTGCAATGTTGTTAGTATGAACTCCTTGAATATCCATAGTACTAATGATGATTGCACTAGTTATGATGAAAATGTCTCCTATAAACATGTCAATTTTTGTGGAGTGCATTGGGTTTGCAAGTACACACCAAATATGGAAGATAGATATTGCAAGAGGCATAAGCATTTAGAAACTAAATGGTTGCAAGGAAGGCTAAATGTTAGTGCTGAAAATTTAAAATTTATTAGCCGTACTTGTGAACTTTGCAATGAACATGGTCATTTAAATATCAAATGCAAATTGTTTCATGATCGAATCGTGTCCAAAAATTGTGATGACTTGATTTCCCTTGCACTAAGATTATTCCAGAATATAACCTCGAGAAATTCCTCGATATTGATCTAGAAGAAATTTATATGTATTGTGCTGTGAATTGCATTGAAAATCCTTATATTGCCAATTATGTAAAGAAAAGAAAACAAATAGAAGATGAAGAGAATACTAACGAAAGGGAAGAGACTTCCCAATATTCTCCTATTATTTCTTATGATGAATCAGGTAACGAGGAGGAGCCTTCTATTCAACCAATCTCATTAATAAGGAGCTCCGAAAAGAGGATTGAACCCACACATGATGTGAAGAAGAAGAAAAGAAAAAGGAAGAGAGGTAAAAATATATCTCCCCCAAATAATGTTGCTCCTATTATTGTTGTGCCTCATGAAAATGAATTAAAAATAATTGTGGAAGATGATGCACTTGATGATGATCTCGTTATGCCTATTGCTTGTCGTGATGATTATGATTGGGAAGATAATGATACTTCTTATGATCTTGAAAATCTTTTTGGCACTTGCTTGGAAGAATACGATGATAATTGCTATACTATTGGTGCTATCCATACTATTAATGATGAGAGTGATTATGCTTATGATATGAAAAGGCCCAAGCTTGGGGAAGCTATGTTTGATGAGGATGCCATATTTGAGAATATATTTGCTGCAATTAATGTTTGTCCCAAGCTTGGGGATGCTAAGTTTAATGAAGATGATATTTTTAGTCTCCCAAGTTTTGATATGCAAATTTATAATGATGATAGCATGCCTCCTACTTATGATGATTATATTGATGAAAGTGGGTTTGGAAGAGTGTCAACTTTAGGAAGTAGTGATCCCACTATTTTGGAGGATGTTGAATCTTATTATGATAATTATGAAAGTGGATTTGGAGAGGTCATGACTTTATTTAGTGATGATTCCACTATCTTGGAAGAGGTTTCAATCGATTATGATGAGAACAAAGTTGCTACTTAGGATAATTATTGTGATGATACATATGCTATAAAAGTAGTGATGATTATATTTATAAAACTTTTCATGATTATGATTACCCTTTTTCTGAACATTACTCTTTTAATGTGGAAACAATTTATAGTATTCGAGTTTCTTATGATACTCCCACTATTCCGAATGAGAAGAATCTTGCTTATGTGGAGAGTAGTAAATTTTCTATGCTTGTAGATCATGAAAAGAATGATTTAGGTGCTTGTTATATTGTTGAATACATTCATGATGCTACTGAAAATTATTATGAGGGAGGAATATATGCTTGTAGGAATTGCAATAATATCAAGTTTCCTCTCTACGTGCTTAAAATCTTGAAGTTATGCTTGTTTTGCTTTCCTATGCAAGTTGATTCTTGTTCCCACAAGTTGTTTGCTCAAAAAATCCCTGTGCATAGGAAGTGGTTTAGACTTAAATGTGCTAGTCATATTATTCATGATGCTCTCTTTATGTTTCAATCCTTATCTTTTATGTGAGCATCATTGAAATCATCATGCCTAGCTAGGGGCGTTAAACGATAACGCTTGTTGGGAGGCAACCCAACTTTATTTTTGTTCCTTGCTTTTTGTTCCTATTTAGTAATAAATAATTCATCTAGCCTCTGTTTATATGTGGTTTTATGCTTTTAATTAGTGGTTGTGCCAAGTAGAACCTTTGGGAAGACTTGGGGAAAGTCTTTGCAATCATGCTGTAAAAAACAGAAACTTTAGCGCTCACGAGAATCACTTCCATTCTCTATTGGAGAGTGCTATTTAGTTAATTATTTTTGAATATGATTAATAGATAAATTCCTCACGTCCAGCAATTTATTTTAGAATTTTTGGGGTTCCATAAGTATACGTTTGATCCAGATTACTACAGACTGTTCTGTTTTTGACAGATTCTGTTTTCTATGTGTTGTTTGCTTATTTTGATGAATCTATGAGTAGTATTGGAGGGTATGAACCATAGATAAGTTGGAATATAGTAGATATTACACAAATATTAATTTAGAATGAGTTCACAACAGTAACTAAATGGTTATTTATTTTCTTATACTAACGGAGCTTACGAGTTTTCTGTTAGGTTTTGTGTTTTGAAGTTTTCAAGTTTTGGGTAAAGATTCGATGGACTATGGAACAAGGAGTGGCAAGAGCCTAAGCTTGGGGATGCCCAAGGCACACTAAGTTAATATTCAAGGACAACCAAGAGCCTAAGCTTGGGTATGCCCCGGAAGGCATCCCCTCTTTTGTCTTCGTTCATCGGTAACTTTACTTGGAGCTATATTTTTATTCACCACATGATATGTGTTTTGCTTGGAGTGTCATTTTATTTTACTTTGTTTTGCTTGCTGATTGAATAAAATACCAAGATCTTAAATTCTTAAATGTTAGAGAGTCTTCATATAGTTGCATAATTATTCGACTACTCATTGATCTTCACTTATATCTTTCGGAGTAGTTTGTCGTTGCTCTAGTGTTTCACTTATATCTTTTTAGAGCACGGTAGTGGTTTTATTTTATAGAAATAGTTGAAATATCGTGCTTCACTTAAATTATTTTGAGAGTCCTTTAGAACAGCATGGTAATTTGCTTTGGTTATGAATTTAGTCCTAATATGATGGGCATCCAAGAGGGATATAATAAAAACTTTCATACAAGTGCATTGAATACTAAGAGAAGTTTGATACTTGATGATTGTTTTGAGATATGAAGATGGTGATATTAGAGTCATGCTAGTTGAGTAGTTGTGAATTTGAGAAATACTTGTGTTGAAGTTTGTGATTCCAGTAGCATGCACGTATGGTGAACCGTTATGTGATGAAGTCGGAGCATGATTTATTTATTGATTGCCTTCCTTATGAGTGGCGATCGAGGACGAGCGATGGTCTTTTCCTACCAATCTATCCCCCTAGGAGCATGCGCGTAGTATTTTGTTTCGATAACTAATAGATTTTTGCAATAAGTATGTGAGTTCTTTATGACTAATGTTGAGTCCATGGATTATACGCACTCTCACCCTTCTACCATCGCTAGCCTCTATAGTACCGCACAAATTTTGCCGGTACCTTAAACCCACCATATACCTTCCTCAAAACAGCCACCATACCTACCTATTATGGCATTTCCATAGCCATTCCGAGATATATTGCCATGCAACTTACCACCGTTCAGTTTACTATGACACGCTCCATCATTGTCATATTGCTTTGCGTGATCATGTAGTTGACATTGTATTCGTGGCAAAGCCACCGTTCATAATTCTTCTATACATGTCATTCTTGATTCGTTGCACATCCCGGTATACCGCCGGAGGCATTCATATAGAGTCATATTTTTTTCTAACTATCGAGTTGTAATTCTTGAGTTGTAAGTAAATAAAAGTGTGATGATCATCATTATTAGAGCATTGTCCCGGTGAGGAAAGGATGATGGAGACTATGATTCCCCCACAAGTCGGGATGAGACTCCGGACGAAAAATAAAAAAAGAGAAAAAAGAGGCCAAAAAAAGAGAAGGCCCGAAAAAATGAGAGAAAAAGAGAGAAGGGGCAATGCTACTATCCTTTTACCACACTTGTGCTTCAAAGTAGCACCATGATCTTCATGATAGAGAGTCTCCTATATTGTCACTTTCATATACTAGTGGGAATTTTACATTATAGAACTTGGCTTGTATATTCCAAAAATGGGCTTCCTCAAAAATGCCCTAGGTCTTCGTGAGCAAGCAAGTTGGATGTACACCCACTAGTTTCTTTTGTTGAGCTTTCATACACTTATAGCTCTAGTGCATCCATTGCATGGCAATCCCTACTCACTCACATTGATATCTATTAATGGGCATCTCCATAGCCCGTTGATACGCCTAGTTGATGTGAGGCTATCTTCTCCTTTTTTTTTCTTCTCCACAACCACCATTCTATTCCACCTATAGTGCTATATCCATGGATCACGCTCATGTATTGCGTGAAGATTGAAAAAGTTTGAGAACATCAAAAGTATGAGACAATTGCTTAGCTTGTCATCGGGGTTCTGCATGATTTAAATATTTTGTGTGGTGAAGATAGAGCATAGCCAGACTATATGATTTTGTAGGGATAGCTTTCTTGGGCCATGTTATTTTGAGAAGACATGATTACTTTGTTAGTATGCTTGATGTATTATTATTTCTATGTCAATATTGAACTTTTGTCTTGAATCTTCCGGATCTGAATATTCTTACCACAATAAAGAGAATTACATGGATAAATATGTTAGGTAGCATTCCACATCAAAAATTCTGCTTTTATCATTTACCTACTCGAGGATGAGCATGAATTAAGCTTGGAGATGCTTGATATGCCTCCAAGGTATCTATAATTTTTTATTGCTCCATGCTATTATATTATCAACCTTGGATGTTTTATATGCATTTATATGCTATTTTATATGATTTTTGGGACTAACCTATTAACCTAGAGCCCAATGCCAGTTTCTGTTTTTTTCCTTGTTTTAGAGTATCGCAGAAAAGGAAAATCAAACGGAGTCCAATTGACCTGAAACTTCACGGAACTTATTTTTGGACCAGAAGAAGCCCACGGAGTATCGGAGATGGACCAGGAGAGTCCCGGGCTGCCCACGCGGGTGGGGGGGGGGGCACCCACCCCCTGGGCGCGCCCCCTGCCTCGTGGACAGCCCGGAGATCCACCGACGTACTTCTTCCTCCTATATATACCCATATACCCTAAAAACTTCGAGGAACACAATAGATCGGGAGTTCCGCTGCCAGAAGCCTCCGTAGCCACCGAAAACCAGTCTAGACCCATTCCGGCACCCTGCCGGAGGGGGGAATCCCTCTCCGGTGGCCATCTTCGTCATCCCGGTGCTCTCCATGACGAGGAGGGAGTAGTTCTCCCTCGGGGCTGAGGGTATGTACTAGTAGCTATGTGTTTGATCTCTCTCTCTCTCTCTCGTGTTCTTGAGGTGATACGATCTTGATGTATTGCGAGCTTTGCTATTATAGTTGGATCTTATGATGTTTCTCCCCCTCTACTCTCTTGTAATGGATTGAGTTTTCCCTTTGAAGTTATCTTATCGGATTGAGTCTTTAAGGATTTTAGAACACTTGATGTATGTCTTGCGTGGGATACCCGTGGTGACAATGGGGTATTCTATTGATCCACTTGATGTATGTTTTGGTGATCAACTTGCGGGTTCCTCCCATGAACCTATGCATAGGGGTTGGCACACGTTTTCGTCTTGACTCTCCGGTAGAAACTTTGGGGCACTCTTTGAAGTAGTTTGTGTTGGTTTGAATAGATGAATCTGATATTGTGTGATGCATATCGTATAATCATACCCACGGATACTTGAGGTGACATTGGAGTATCTAGGTGACATTAGGGTTTTGGTTGATTTGTGTCTTGAGGTGTTATTCTAGTATAAACTCTATGATAGATTGAACGGAAAGAATAGCTTCGCGTTATTTTACTACAGACTCTTGAATAGATCGATCAGAAAGGATAACTTTGAGGTGGTTTCGTACCCTACCATAATCTCTTCATTTGTTCTCCGCTATTAGTGACTTCGGAGTGACTCTTTGTTGCATGTTGAGGGATAGTTATATGATCCAATTATGTTATTATTGTTGAGAGAACTTGCACTAGTGAAAGTATGAACCCTAGGCCTTGTTTCCTAGCATTGCAATACCGTTTACGCTCACTTTTATCATAGTTACCTTGCTGTTTTTATATTTTCAGATTACAAATACCCATATCTACTGTCCATATACCACTTGTATCACCATCTCTTCACTGAACTAGTGCACCTATACAATTTACCATTGTATTGGGTGTGTTGGGGACACAAGAGACTCTTTGTTATTTGGTTGCAGGGTTGCTTGAGAAGACCATCTTCATCCTACGCCTCTTACGGATTGATAAACCTTAGGTCATCCACTTGAGGGGAATTTGCTACTGTCCTACAAACCTCTGCACTTGGAGGCCCAACAACGTCTACAAGAAGAAGGTTGTGTAGTAGACATCAGATCCCGCCACGACGCTCTGCTTGGAACTCCACCATTTAATAAAAATACGTATCCGGTTTGTGACTTAGAGTCATCCGGATCAGTGTTAAAGCTTGCATCGACATAACCATTTACGATGAGCTCTTAGTCACCCCCATAAATGAGAAACATATCCTTAGTCCTTTTCAGGTATTTCAGGATGTTCTTGACCACTGTCCAGTGATCCACTCCTCGATTACTTTGGTACCTCCCTGCTAAACTAATAGCAAGGCACACATTAGGTCTGGTACATAGCATTGCATACATGATAGAACCTATGGCTGAAGCATAGGGAATGACTTTCATTTTCTCTCTATCTTCTGTAGTGGTTGGGCATTGAGTCTGACTCAACTTCACACCTTGCAAGACAGGCAAGAACCCTTTCTTCGCTTGATCCATTTTGAACTTCTTCAAAACTTTATCAAGGTATGTGCTTTGTGAAAGTCTGATTAAGCGTCTTGATCTATCTCTATAGATCTTGATGCCCAATATATAAGCAGCTTCACCGAGGTCTTTCATTGAAAAATTCTTATTCTAGTATCCTTTTTTGCTATTTAGAAATTCAGTATCATTTCCGATCAACAATATGTCATCCACATATAATATCAGAAATGCTACAGAGCTCCCACTCACTTTGTTGTAAATACAGGCTTCTCCAAAAGTGTATACAAAACCATATGTTTTGATCACACTATCAAAGCATATATTCCAACCCCGAGAGGCTTGCACCAGTCAATAAATGGATCGCTGGAGCTTGCACACTTTGTTAGCACCTTTTGGATCGACAAAGCCTTCTGGTTGCATCATATACAACTCTTCTTTAATATATCCATTAATGAATGCAGTTTTGACATCCATTTGCCAAATTTCATAATCATAAAATGCGGCAATTGCTAACATGATTCGAACTGACTTAAGCATCGCTACGGGTGAGAAGGTCTCATCGTAGTCAACTCCTTGAACTTGTTGAAAACCTTTCGCAACAAGTTGAGCTTTGTAGACAGTAATATTACTGTCAGCGTCAGTCTTCTTGTTGAAGATCCATTTATTCTCTATTGCTTGCCGATCATCGGGCAAGTCAACCAAAGTCCACACTTTGTTCTCATACATGGATCCTATCTCAGATTTCATGGCCTCAAGCCATTTTGCGGAATCTGGACTCATCATCGCTTCCTCATAGTTCGTAGGTTTGTCATGGTCAAGTAACATGACCTCTAGAACTGGATTACCATACCACTCTGGTGCGGATCTTACTCTGGTTAACCTACGAGGTTCGGTCGTAACTTGATCAGAAGTTTCATGATCATCATCATTAGCTTCCTCACTTACTGGTGTAGGAATCACCGAAACTGATTTCTGTGATGAAATACTTTCCAATAAGGGAGTAGGTACAATTACCTCGTCAAGTTCTACTTTCCTCCCACTCACTTCTTTCGAGAGAAACTCCTTCTCTAGAAAGGATCCATTCTTAGAAACGAATATCTTGCCTTCGGATATGTGATAGAAGGTGTACTCAACAGTTTCCTTTGGGTATCCTATGAAGACACATTTCTTCGATTTGGGTTCGAGCTTATCAGGTTGAAGCTTTTTCACATAAGCATCGCAGCCCCAAACTTTAAGAAACGACAACTTGGGTTTCTTGCCAAACCACAGTTCATAAGGTGTCGTCTTAATGGATTTTGATGGTGCCCTATTTAATGTGAATGCAGCCATCTCTAAAGCATAACCCCAAAACGATAGTGGTAAATTAGTGAGAGACATCATAGATCGCACCATATCTAATAAAGTGCGGATACGATGTTCGAACACACCATTACGTTGTGGTGTTACAGGTAGCGTGAGTTGTGAAACTATTCCGCATTGTTTCAAATGAAGACCAAACTCATAACTCAAATATTCGCCTCCACGATCAGATCATAGAAACTTAATTTTCTTGTTACAATCATTTTCTACTTCACACTGAAATTCTTTGAACTTTTCAAATGTTTTAGACTTATGTTTCATCAAGTAGATACACCCATATCTGCTCAAATTATCTGTGAAGGTAAGAAAATAACGATAACCTTCGCGAGCATCAACACTCATCGGACCGCATACATCAGTATGTATTATTTCCAACAAGTCTGTTGCTCGCTTCATTGTTCCAGAGAACGGAGTCTTAGTCATCTTGCCCATGAGGCATGGTTCACAAGCATCAAGTGATTCATAATCAAGTGATTCCAAAAGTCCATCAGCATGGAGTTTCTTCATGCGCTTTACACCAATATGACCTAAACGGCAATGCCACAAATAAGTTGCACTATCATTATTAAACTTATATCTTTTGGCTTCAATACTATGAACATGTGTATCACTACTATCAAGATTTAGTAAAAACAGACCACTCATCAAGGGTGCATGACCATAAATGATATTATTCATATAAATAGAACAACCATTATTCTCTGATTTAAATGAATAACTGTCTTGCATCAAACAAGATCAAGATATAATGTTCATGCTCAACGCTGGCACCAAATAACAATTATTTAGGTCTAGAACTAATTTTGAAGGTAGATGTAGAGGTAGCGTGCCAACAGCGATCACATCAACTTTGGAACCATTTCCCACACGCATCGTCACCTCGTCCTTAGCCAATCTTCGCTTAATCCATATCCCATGTTTTGAGTTGCGAATATTAGCAACAGAACCAATATCAAATACCAGGGCGCTACTACGAGCATTAGTAAGGTACACATCAATAACATGTATATCAAATATACCTTTCACTTTGCTATCCTTCTTCTCCGCCAAATACTTGGGGCAGTTCCATTTATACTGACCAGTCCCTTTGCAGTAGAAGCACTCGGTCTCAGGCTTAGGTCCAGACTTGGGTTTCTTCACTTGAGCAGCAACTTGCTTCCCGTTCTTCTTGAAGTTCCCCTTCTTCCATTTACCCTTTTTCTTGAAACTGATGGTCTTGTTGACCATCAACACTTGATGATCCTTCTTGATTTCTACCTTCGCAGCCTTTAGCATTGCGAAGAGCTCGGGAGTTGTCTTATCCATCCCTTGCATATTACAGTTCATCACGAAGCTCTTGTAGCTTGGTGGCAGTGATTGAAGAACTCTGTCAATGACACTATCATCAGGAAGATTAACTCCCAGCTGAGTCAAGTGGCTGTGGTACCCAGACATTCTGAGTATATGTTCACTGACAGAACCATTCTCCTCCATTTTGCAGCTATAGAACTTATTGGAGACTTCATATCTCTCAATCCTGGCATTAGGTTGAAATATTAACTTCAACTCCTAGAACATCTCATATGCTCCATGACATTCAAAACGTCGTTGAAGTCCCGGCTCTAAGCCGTAAAGCAAGGCACACTAAACTATAGAGTAGTCATGATGACCCACAAGTGTAGGGGATCTATCGTAGCCTTTTTGATAAGTAAGAGTTTAGAACCCAACGAGGAGCAGAAGGAAATGATAAGCGGTATTCAGCAAGGTATTCTCTACAAGCACTGAAATTATCGGTAACAGATATTTTTTGTGATAAGGTAATTTGTAACGAGTAAAAAGTAATGCAAGTAAATAAGGTGCAGCAAGATGGCCCAATCCTTTTTGTAGCAAAGGACAAGCCTGGACAAACTCTTATATAAAGGAAAGCACTCCCGAGGACACATGGGAATTATCGTCAAGCCAGTTTTCATCACGTTCATATGATTCACGTTCGGTACTTTGATAATTTGATATGTGGGTGGACCGGTGCTTGTGTACTGCCCTTACTTGGACAAGCATCCCACTTATGATTAACCCCTATTGCAAGCATCCGCAACTACAATAGAAGTATTAAGGTAAACTTAACCATAGCATGAAACATATGGATCCAAATCAGCCCCTTATGAAGCAATGCATAAACTAGGGTTTAAGATTCTGTCACTCTAGCAACCCATCATCTACTTATTACTTCCCAATGCCTCCCTCTAGGCCCAAACAATGGTGAAGTGTCATGTAGTCGACATTCACATGACACCACTAGAGGGATGACAACATACATCTCATCAAAATATCGAACGAATACCAAATTCACATGACTACTTATAGAAAGACTTCTCCCATGTCCTCAGGAACAAACGTAAATACTCACAAAGCATATTCATGTTCATAATAAGAGGGGTATTAATATGCATAATGGATCTGAACATATGATCTTCCACCAAGTAAACCAACTAGCATCAACTACAAGGAGTAATCAACAGTACTAGCAACCCACAGGTACCAATCTGAGGTTTGGATACAAAGATCGGATACAAGAGACGAACTAGGGTTTGAGATGAGATGGTGTTGGTGAAGATGTTGATGGAGATTGACCCCCTCCTGATGAGAGGATCGTTGGTGATGATGATGGTGATGATTTTCCCCTCCTGGAGGGAAGTTTCCCAGGCAAAACAGCTCCGCCGGAGCCCTAGATTGGTTCCTCCTCGTGGCGGCGGAGTTTCATCCCGTGAGATTGCTTATGATTTTTTTTCTTGATGAAATACTCCATATAGACGAAGACGGGCATTAGAGGGCCACCAGGGGGCCCATGAGGCAGGGGGCGCGCCCAGGGGGTAGGGCGCGCCCCCCACCCTCGTGGACGGTGGGTGGCCCCCCTTTGGTACTTCTTTCGCCCAATATTTTTTATATATTTTGAAAATAATTCCTGTGAAGTTTCAGGACTTTTGGAGATGTTCAGAATAGGTCTCTAATATTTGCTCCTTTTCCAGCCCAGAATTCCAGCTGTCGGCATTCCCCCTCTTCATTTAAACCTTGTAAAATAAGAGAGAATAGACATAAGTATTGTGACATAATGTGTAATAACAGCCCATAATGCAATAAATATCGATATTAAAGCATGATGCAAAATGGACGTATCAACTCCCCCAAGCTTAGACCTCGCGTGTCCTCAAGCGAAAGCCGAAATCAAAAAATATGTCCACATGTTTAGAGATAGAGGTGTCAATAAAATAAAATACGGCCATGAGGGCATCACGATCATTCTTAGAACAACAATATATATATATATATATATATATTGTCATATGATCTCTTATGCTAAAGTAACAATTCATTCATATACTCAAGTATGAATCAGAAACTTCATTGAAAACTAACAAACTATAATGTCAGTCATTGAAGCAATTGCAATTTATCATAACATAGGAAAGAGTCAATATAAGAGCTTCTCAGCAAGTCCACATACTCAACCATCTTTTATTCTTCCACAATTGCTAACACTCACGCGATATTTATGGTTATGAAGTTTTAATCGGACACAGACAAAGATAGGGGATTATAGTTTTGCCTCCCAACTTTTTACCTCAAGGGTAATGTCAACAATAATAGTTCATGCAAACCCACATCCAATTAGCCATATATATCAGGATCTTTCCAACACATTGTGTTTGCCAAAGGATAAAATGTAAAAATGAAAGGTGAAGATCATCGTGACTCTTATATGAAGTAATAGACAAGAATAAAAGATAGGCCTTCGCAGAGGGAAGCAGAGGTTGTCATGTGCTTTTATGGTTGGATGCACAAAATCTTAATGTGAAAGAACACCACTTTATATTGCCACTTGTGATATGGACCATTATTATGTAGTCCATCGCTTTTATTTCTTCCACATCACAAGATCGTATAAAGCTTATTTGCTCCACACTAATAAATCATACATATTTAGAGAGCAATTTTTTTGCTTGCAACGATGACAGCTTACTTGAAGGATCTTACTCAATCCATAGGTAGATGTGATGGACTCTCATGGAAAAACCGGGTTTAAGGATATTTGGAAGCACAAGCAGTATCTCTACTTGGTGCAAAGAAATTGGCTAGCAAGAGAGGGAAAGGAAAGCTCAACATGTTGGATGATTCATGACAATATAATTTATCTCAGATGTAAGAAAACATAACCCATTACGTTGTCTTCCTTGTCCAACGTCAACTCTTTAGCAAGTCATATTTTAATGAGTGCTCACAATCATAAAAGATGTCCAAGATAGTATATTTATATGTGAAAACCTCTCTTTCTTTATTACTTCCTATTAATTGCAACGATGACCAAAACTATGTTTGTCAACTCTCAACAATTTGTATTCATCATACTCTTTATATGTGAGCTCATTACTCTCCATAAGATCCACATGATCCCTTTATTTATTTTTATTTCTTCTCTTTTATTTTATTATATTCCCTCAAGATCATAGCAAAATAATCAAGCCCTTGACTCAACACTAATCTTTATTATATATAGCTCACGGACTTGATTACATAGAAGGATCATAAAGCAAAACTCACAACTAGATCATACTAAAACTTTATTCTACTAGATCAAGATATTATCAAAAGGATCGAACTAAGAAAAACGGTAAAGATAAAAGTGTGATGGTGATATGATACCGGGGCACTCCCCCAAGCTTGGCAGTTGCCAAGGGAAGTAACCATACCTATGTGTTTATGTTTCCTTCCTCGGAGGTGGTGATGAAGGGGTTGTTGATGATGTAGGCTTGTCGTCCATCTTCCAAGGCATAGGCTCACCATCATAGAAGGATGATCGAGTCTCCGGGATCCTCAAATCTTCAGCCAAACTCATCCTCTTGAATCTATATTCATACTCACGGTTTTGGTTTTACAGGTCTTAGATCTAGGCTTGGAGGCGCTCAATTTTCTCGTGAAGCTTGAAGACGGCCTCCCCAATGTTCTTGTCATCCAACTTGTGGTTGTTGGTGAACTCCGTGATCATTATATGGTTGGAGTTGAGTCCATGTTCCACCATCTCCTGGCACTTGAACACTTGTTGCTCCAATGCCTCGAGCCTTGCCTCCGTGCTTCTGGTCCTCCTTGGTCCCTCAACATTGCGTATGTGCAACAACCCCTCACGCATCTCAAGGGTTTGAGGGTGTTGCAGCACCTCCGTGAGGTAGGGGTTGATGACCTTCTCAAAGATCTTGTCCTTGGGGGTAATTGAAGATGACATGGCGACCTAGATCTGTCAGAAAAATAGCTCGAAACAAAGACAGAGGATGTTTGCGTGATACGGTGGTCAAAACCTTCGGGAGACTATATAGTGAATTTTTACCGACTAAAAGAAGTATCGTGCAAGAAAACGGAGTCCAGAGAGCACACGAGGTGCCCACGAGGTAGGAGGGCGCGTCCAGGGGGTAGGGGACGCCCTCTACCCTCGTGGAAGCCTCGTGTCCTTTCCGGTCTGCTTCTTATTTTCCTATTTTCTTAAATATTCCAAAACAAAGAAAAATTGCCATTAGAACTGTTTTGGAGTCGGTTTGCTTACCGTACCACGTACCTATTCCTTTTCGAAGTCTAAAACATTCTGGAAAGTGTCCCTTATGTATTTCTCCGGGGTTACGGTTTCAATAACATTAGTTTCAACATTTATAGGATTACCTAAGATATAATGTTTGATTCTTTGACCGTTCACCACCCTCGGATTTGTGCCTTCGAAGTTGTTGATTGTTATGGCACTGGAATGGTAGACCTCCTCGATGATGTAAGGACCTTCCCATTTGGAGAGGAGTTTGCCTGCAAAAAATCTTAAATGAGAGTTGTATCACAATACATAATCACCTACATTAAACTCACGTTTTTGTATCCTTTTATCATGCCATCTTTTAACCTTTTCTTTAAACAGTTTGGCATTCTCGTAGGCCCGGGTTCTCCATTCATCAAGTGAGCTAATGTCAAAAAGCCTCTTCTCACCGGCAAGTTTAAAGTCATAGTTGAGCTCTTTAATATCCCAATATGCCTTATGTTCTAATTCAAGAGGTAAGTGACATGCTTTAGCATAAACCATTTTATATGGAGACATACCCATAGGATTTTTATATGTAGTTCTATAAGCCCATATGCATCATCAAGTTTCTTGGACCAATTCTTTATAGATCTATTAACAGTCTTTTGCAAAATTAATTTAAGCTCTCTATTTCTAAGTTCTACTTG
Source organism: Triticum urartu (assembly GCF_003073215.2). Classification (NCBI taxonomy): domain Eukaryota; kingdom Viridiplantae; phylum Streptophyta; class Magnoliopsida; order Poales; family Poaceae; genus Triticum; species Triticum urartu. The sequence goes on along the minus strand of NC_053025.1, from coordinate 289,425,206 downwards.
ACCACTAGACTATGGATGATATGGGGATGCAATTCTATGATTAACATCGTACTTAGCAAGCATTTTACGAAAAGCACCATGAATAAAATGTGAACCACCATCAGTCATTAGGTATCTAGGGACTCCAAACCTTGGAAAAATAACTTCTTTAAGCATCTTAATAGAGGTGTTATGATCAGCACTACTAGTTGGAATAGCTTCTACCCACTTAGTAACATAATCAACAACAACTAAAATATGAGTATACCCATTAGAGGAAAGAAAAGGTCCCATATAATCAAAGCCCCAAACATCAAATGGTTCAATAACAAGTGAATAGTTCATAGGCATTTATTGACGTCAACTAATATTACCAATTCTTTGACATTCATCACAAGACAAGACAAACTTAAGGGCATCCTTGAAGAGAGTATGCCAATAAAAACCAGATTGCAATACCTTGTGTGCAGTTCTATCTCCAGCATGGTGTCCTCCATAAGCCTCGGAGTGGCACTTGCATAGGATCTGTTCCTGTTCATGCTCAGGTACACAACGTCTAATAACACCACCTACTCATCTATTATATAATTAAGACAGAAGTCGAACAAGCCATCACACTAATCCACATAAGCTAATTAATCAACACCATTAATATTAGATAACAACGGCTGGGATTTAAAAGACACAAAGTTACGTATAACTTTTGTGAGGTACAAATAATAATAGACATGTCACGCTTGCATATATCTTTTCATCAAAAGACCTTCGGGAGAACCACAAAGAAGTAAGACACCAAGACACGATTAACCATATATAAAATGTCACGTGCACCCAGATCAACCAAAAGAACTCCAGACGTGTTGAGCATGGAATCAACGTGCACCCGCTTCCAAATCTCTAACGCAACCAAAAGAAGTCCAGACGTGTTGACCATGGACTCAACAAAAAATACTCCAAAAGTATTTGGCCAGCTCAAGCACGCATAAAAAGACCAGCCGGACACAACCAGCACACACGTACTCTGCCAAGACATGCATACATAAAAATACAAAAATACACCCAGTCGGACACATCCCTAAATCGAAGCCAGCCCAATCTTCTCCTTGACCAATCGAAGTCTACTGATTCTATGACACAACAATATCGGTGAAAACTACAACATGCTGGACATCTCGATGCTTGACGGACAACCACCCTTTTGAGTTGCCTCTCACCTGAATCATAAAGGTGCACAGTCACTATTCTGCATACAATCTTCATAGGTAAGTATTAATTGGTAAACAATTTCCTGATCTTCTTACAACAAAACCACTATGGCATACAAAAAGCTTAGCTACTTAATAACAGGAAGACAAAATCCTATAGCCAACGAGCTTATGAGCCTCGATATGATCTTCATATATGAGAAGGTTAATTCTTTGCATATTTAATTGTAGATTGTTCTATTAAAACAACAATTACCAAGTATTTTTTTACATGGTCAAACAATTCATGCTACTATCTGGAAGAATTTGATAGACACAAATAGATCAAAGATAAATAAGAAATCTATTTTTGCATATAAGAACTTAGAAGTTGTGGAATCGATGAAGTATCACGCAGTGAGCAGTAAAAAATTTAATTGGACATCCACCATTTCGGTTAGCATTAACCTTTTCTACCTGTACTCTTTAGGGGTGATAAAATCAAAGTTATGCAATGGGAAGTTCACATATAATTAAAAAGGATGTGATCAGTAACAAAATTGTCCTTATTATACCCTCAACAGTAGGGCAGAAGTTCAAAGGTAGGTCCAGTAATTTTACAAGCTCTTCTTTTGTTTACAAAAATATATCTAATAAATTGGTCATTATTTAAAGAGGGTTGTGCCTAAAGTCAAGCAGTGCTGCAAGAATACATACAAATTTGCATACGTAAATTATATTGGACTAATAATTTTCTAACAGTTCTACAGCAGGAACACTATGGCCTATAGGAAGCTTACATACTTTATAACAAGAGGACAAAACTTGAGCATTCAATTGAAAGTAATGAGAATGTGATAATCAATCTTACAAACAATGAGCTTATGATCCTTGGTATGATCTTGATGGATGAAAAGGTTTAGGAATTACATATTTAATTACAAATTGTCCTATCATTTTATACAAGACTGGCTAAGTATATTTTTGATTGTTTTGACAGGGCCAAGCAATTCATGCTACCATGTGTAAGAATTAGATCAAACAAGAAAGAACTCGCAACCTTCATATTTCAGCCAGATTGAAATTCTAATGCAAACCCATTCCTAAATTCGGACTTCTAACACCGTGTTTAACATGACCATCTTATGCCCTTTAGGGGTCATAAAATTAGAGTTACTATTATGGGGAAAGCGTGCTGATTTTATGAATGAGGATGTAATCGACAACCAAATTGTTGTTATTGTGACGTCAATAGTCGTTCAAAAGTTAAACGGCAAGTCCAATAATGCCACAAGCTCATTTTTTCACAAAAAAAACTCTAATAGATTTCTCACATCAAATAGGGTGGTGCCTAAAGTCAACCAGTGCCACACGAATATATACAGATCCAGATATACATTAAACTCGGGAAGTTCTTCACGGGTGTGGAACGTTACATATTACGTATTATTTATCAACTAATGAATCATAACTCATGTCTATTCATGAAATAATTATTATACTTCTCACTCCATATGTGCAGGCACTCAACACAAGAAATTTTACCAAAAATGATTGAGATAGATACAAGTATGGATGGACCACTACAAAAAATTTACATTAAAAGAACTTACTAGAATGAGGTGCGGAAGGTAGACAAATCAGGTAATGCATGAGACTTCTTTATGATGTCGCCGCTTTTGAAGGAAAACAAGACTATAAGACCTACAAAGACGATCGAGACATATTAGTTATAATACAACCACATTTGAGTTATTTATGTCTCTCAATTTATTCAGAATCCTTTAAAGATTTTGTGTTCTCTTTTTAGGATTTTTGGTCACATCAATAGCTGCAATAGAGATGTTATGAGAAATATCAAGCGATGGTATATGTCGGCTGATGATAAGGAAACTGACAAGTACAATGGTACATATCCAGAAATTGTAACACCTCCGTGTTCATATTATACTAATTTGAACATGATCGTTCCTATTATCCTACTCTACACTAATAACAATGGTATGGTAGGTATCGTATTCGACTCCAAATTAGTGACTGTATAGTTACTACAAGTAGCCTTTGTTTGACAGGGACACCCAAAAATTGCTTAATAAATCTGTGTCGAACTTGCTGAATCCATGGATGGGAAATATGAAGAAGCATCAAAGATTATACAATAATTATGTTGACACAGACTTATATTTCAATTCAAGCTCAATGATAGTGATCTCACCTTCAGCACACAAAACTATGTACTAAAAAAACATTTTCTGCCTGATGATAGGCTTGAGAAGCGGTACATGAACGAACGACAAATCTGATGAGTTATGGATGCATTTAATTCATCTTACATATGCTGCATAGGATTTGATGGACGATTAAGTGGATGCCCTGTTAAAATATGAAGCAAAGGAGAACATGCAGGATAAAAGGGTAATTGCTTTCTTTCGTAACATACTTTAAGATTTTTATAGAAGTGTATAATTTTCCAAACATATTTTTATTTTATAATTACAATAAAGATTCACTTAGTAAGAAGTTACATCAACTGGTGCGTGTTAAAGAAGAAGCACACCATACTACTGGTACAAGGAATGATGACAACCCGGAAGAGAAAAATATCAGTGCCACTAAACACTTCAATGACAAAAGAAAAAGGCGAAGATATATAATATGCAAGAACAAGAAACATTTTCAAGGGGGAAAAGTATATATGCCCAGACAAGTGTGATAGAAAGAAAACAAAAATAAATATGCAAGACAAGAAACATATTGAAGGTGAAAAAAGATGGTGCTTGAATAGAAGACTTGGAGTCAGATGCCTGCAGTGGCAAAAGAAAATGTACTGCTACTATAGCCATAAAGAGAGCGCAAAAAAATGCCCAAAAATGTTGATGGGCTCAAGACACAGAGTGTTAAATGTAAAATGCCAGGTGGCCAGTTGGAAGATAAATATCTGAAACAGGACCTAGGACTAGGAGAATAAGGAGGTTGTCCAAATTCTAATTATTCGAAATTCATTTAAACATGCAGTTTGGTGAATTCTATGTTTTTGGCAACAACTCTTCTATCTTATGGCCTTTTCAGTTCAAGAGAACCATGAGAATAACCCTGATATTTTACCATTTCCTACAACACATGTGAAAAATCCGTTGTATGCCAATTAAGACATATGAACCAAATATCAGCCAATACATTCAAACCTTCTTCCTTTGTCTTAAATACACATATAACTAATATAACAAAACCAATATATATATATTGTAACCGAAAATGAAAATAATATAATTTTTTGTCCAACTAGAGTCAGGAAACTTACATGTCAAAGGATTAGCCGCTGTTGATGAAGGAATGGTGCAAAGTTGTACGTAGCACATAAAATTTACAATGGTAGTGGTCCTACAGCACCAGCAATGAGGAAACACACAACTCGCCTACATCTACAACCACATTTCTGTCTTAGCAACCATAAATTTCAATTGACAAATTTAAGCCTTCTTGGTTTGACTTAATGTATGCATTGTAACAATTTGGACTAGGAAGGATGCAAAGCAATAACCCTTACATTAGCAGAGGTGTGCCAGCAGCTACAGTAAGGAAGGCGGCAACTCCTATTTCTTCCTCAATTGCCCACCGGACTCACGAGGTCGGCGAGGATCTGCACCCTGGACACCGCGAAGAACACGATGGGAGAAGTAGAGCGGGATAGCTTGGGCCTTGGGGTTAGATTCATGACGGCTAGAAGCGACATCGGCCGACAGCTAATCGGAAGAGGTGGTGCATGTGGAGGGGGAGCCTGGTCCTGGTGGGGATCGACTGAGATGCGGCCTCGCTGGTGGACGGTGCATGAATCGCGGCCCGAGCGCCTATCATGGCGCCAATGAGACCTAGCCACCAATGGAGCTATGGTGATGCACTGGTAGAACACTCCGATTTGGTACAGCCGCTGCCGCTGCTGCCTCGATCTGTTTTACTCTCTCACTCTTATTGTTTTAGGGATGTCTCACTCTCAGGCGGTGGAGGAGAGAAAGGGTATGTTTTGACGAAGAGGTGTGCACGTGCTGTGATGGATAGCAGGTTGACCCATGGTCAGCCGATTGTGATCAAACATGAGGTGATGTTTTCTACTCCTCTCCCAACATTGCTAAATGTATGGCTTTTATAGATCAAAATAATGACTACATACGTACTCTAAAAAAATAAGAAGTACATACAAATGAATATAGACATATTTTAAAGTGTAGATCCACTCATTTTGCTCCGTAATTAGTTCACATTGATACCTCGAAAAGACTTATATTTAAAAACAAAGAGAGTATACTTATGTTCTTTGTAGTTAAAAACGTCTTATATTGGTGTATAGAGATATTATTTTCAGAGAAGATGTACAGATAGATACCTCGCAAAAAAACAAGATGTACAGATAGATACCTCGCAAAAAAAAGAAGATGTACAGATAGATGCCTTAATAAAAGAAAAAATGTACAGATGGAAATAACGTTAACCAGTTAGGCGGTCGTGAATTGCGAGTTAGTGAAAACAATTATAAGATTTTGCAACCTTTCATTGCAACATATGTATATTTAGTACTCTTTTCATGTCAAAATAAGTGAAAGTTGTATTAAATAACTGCTCCCTTCCAGTGTGGATCCAACTACACCACCATAGAGACATAGTATTTTAGTGAATTATAATAAATATCTTTGTTTGTAATTTTACAGTTATTTTTAAGATAATTAAAAATTGGTTAGTTTGTTTATATAACCCCCCCCCAAAAGAAAGGAGAGTACTATCTTTTTCATGCTAATAGTGGAAAATGGCCCAAAGAGTTGTAGTAAATCGCATCAAAAGAATCATGTCCCGATTTGAAAAAAATACTCAAGACCGAAAGACTTTTGTGCTACAAAATCATCACATCTTTTATGGATATAGTTGAGAGAAAAGCTAAAACATTTATGTTCGCATCACAATATACTCATTAGCTTTGGACAAAATGAAAAACCTACACCACTTATTAGACCTAAGTATATTAGTTCTAGACAATAAATAAGATGCGTGTAGCTAATTTTCGAGGAAGATGCTTTATTACAAGAAATATTAATCGGAGATAAAAAAATGTACACTCTTATTTTTAGTAGGACAATATTATAATGAGTATATTAGTTTCAAAGTGAAACCCAATTCAAAATAGTTATTTTCGTAAGATTGAATCATATTGTTGTACAATCAATAGGACAATTCATGCCATGAAGAATACAAGATTTGAAGCCCGAAACAGTACAATAATTGTTTAAGTGTATATATCAGCTAAAGGTAGTTGTCGAATGGAAGAGCGGCTAAGACAGAGCTAAATGAGGCAATTAATATGAAGATGAATTTTCATATACAATGTAAGTGATTTTCATTATTTGCCAAATGGCTCACAATAAATCAAATCAAATTACAAAAATATGATAATTTAGAAAAAATATCAGTGTACAAATAAGTAATAAATCTAGCCGCACAAATGCGCGGGCCGCACTGCTAGTTCTTTATAAAGATGTGGGTCATCCCAGAAGTAATGTCTTAAATCATAGAAGAACTTTTTCTTTTGTTGGTATGTGAAACTAGGTGGTATAAATTTAGCAACAATATAATTAACATAATCAGCATACCATGGAGCAGTACGAGAAGCATTTATGACAGCTAATTGTTCATCAAGAAAGCTATCATCAATAGGTAGTGAGTCATCAAGAACATTCTCTAACCTAGATAAGTTGTCTGCAACGGGGTTCTCAACTCCCTTTCTAACAATAATATGCAAATCAAATTCTTGTAGCAAGAGAATCCATCTAATAAGTCTAGGTTTAGCATCTTTATTTTCCATAAGATATTTAATATCAGTGATCAGTGTGAACAGTTACTTTAGAATCAACTATATAAGGTCTGAACTTATCACAAGCAAATACAACTGCTAAAAATTCCTTTTCAGTAGTAGCATAATTCCTCTGGGCACTGTCTAGAGTTTTACTAGCATATTGGATAACATTTAATTTCTTATCAACTCTTTGTCCTAGAACAGCCCCTACAGCATAATAACTAGCACCATACATAATTTCAAAGGGTAAAATCCAATCAGGAGGTTGAACAATAGGTGCAGAAACCAAAGCTTTCTTAAGTATTTCAAATGCTTCTACACAATCATCATCAAAGACAAAAGGAACATCTTTTTTTAAAAGATTATTCAGAGGCCGAGAAATTTTAGAGAACTCCTTAATGAACCTCCTATAAAAACTGGCATGACCAAGGAAGCTTCTTATACCTTTAATGTCCTTAGGACACATCATCTTTTCAATAGCATCAACCTTAGCTTTATCAACTTCAATACCTCTTTCAGAAATTTTGTGCCCCAAGACAATACCTTCATTAACCATAAAGTGGCACTTCTCCCAATTCAAGACAAGATTAGTTTCTTCACATCTCTGCAAAAGTCGATCAAGGTTGCTTAAGAAATCATCAAAAGAAGTCCCATAAATAGAGAAATCATCCATGAATACCTCAACAATCTTCTCACAAAAGTCAGAGAATATAGCAGTCATACATCTTTGAAAGGTAGCAGGTGCATTACATAAACCAAAAGGCATACATCTATAAGCAAAGGTACCGAAAGGGCAAGTAAAAGTTGTCTTTTCTTGATCCTCTTTTGACACAAGTATTTGAGAGAAACCAGAATAACCATCTAGAAATCAAAAGTGTGTATGTTTGGATAATCTTTCTAGCATTTGATCAATAAAAGGTAACGGGTAATTATCCTTTTTAGTAGCTTTATTTAATTTGCGGAAATCAATTACCATGCTATAACCTATAACAATTCTTTGTGGGATCAATTCATCTTTATCATTAGGAACAACAGTAATACCTCCCTTCTTAGGGACATAATGGATAGGACTTACCCACTAACTATGAGCAACGGGATAAATTATACCTGCCTCCAGAAGCTTTAGTATTTCTTTTCTTACCATTTCTTTCATCTTAGGATTTAACCGTCGTTGGTGATCAACAACTGGTTTAGCGTCTTTCTCCAATTTTATTTTGTGCTGACATAGAGTGGGACTAATGCCCTTAAGATCATCAAGAGTATATCCAATACCAGCACTGTGCTTCTTCAGAGTTTTCAATAATTTCTTTTCTTCATGCTTTGAAAGGTTAGCACTAATAATAACATGATATATCTCTTTCTCATCAAGATAAGCATATTTAAGAGTATCAGGTAAAGGTAAGCTCAAACACAGGATCACCCTTAGGTGGAGGAGGATCCCCTAGGATTTCAACAAGCAAGTTGTGTTTCAAAATAGGTCCCTGTTTGAAGAATGCCTCATCTATTTCCCTTCTTTCATTCATAAACATATCATTTTCATGGTCTAGCAAATATTGTTCTAAAGGATCAGTAGGAGGCACGCCAATAGAAGCAAGACCAATAATTTCATCTTTACTAGGCAATTCTTTATCATGGGGTTGTCTACGAAATTTAGCAAAATTAAACTCATGAGACATATCCCTTAAACCAACAAAAACAATATCCTTATTGCAATATATCTTAGTATTAACAATATTCAAGAAGGGTCAACCAAATATAATGGGGCAAAAGTCATCTTGTGGGGAACCAAGAACAAGAAAATCAGCAGGATATTTGACTTTCCCACACAAGACTTCAACATGTCTAACAATCCCAACTGGTGAAATAGTACCTCTATTAGCAAGCTTAATTGTGACATCAATCTCTTCTATCTCAGCAGGTGCAATATCATGCATAATTTCTTTGTATAAGGAATGAGGTATTGCACTTGCACTAGCACCCATATCACATAAGCCATGATAGCAATGATCTCCTATTTTACTAGAAATAACAGGCATGCCTACAACATGTCTATGTTTATTTTTAGTATCAGGTCTAGCAATTCTAGCAGATTCATTGCAGAAGTAAATAACATGCCCATCAATATTATTGGCCAAGAGATCTTTAACCATAGCAACACTAGGTTCAATTTTAATTTTCTCAGGGGTTTTAGGTGTCTTAATATTACTTTTGTTAACCATAGTTTAAGCTTTAGCATGATCCCTTGTTCTAACAGGGAAAGGTGGTTTCTCAATATAAGCCGTAGGAACAACAGGATCATTATAAGTGATAGTATTTTCTTCAACTTTAATAGGTGCAACTACTTTTACTTCAACGGGAGGATTATATTTAAACCACTTCTCATTAGGGAGATCAACATGAGTAGCAAAGGACTCACAAAAATAAGCTACTATCTCAGAGTCAAGTCCATATTTAGTGCTAAATTCACGGAAAGCATCGGTATCCATAAAAGATTTAACATAATCAAACTTAGGTGTTATACCTGACTCCTTACCTTCGTCGAGGTCCCAATCTTCAGAGTTGCGTTTAATTCTCTCCTATAAATCCCATTTGAATTCAATAGTCTTCATCATAAAAGATCCAGTACAAGAAGTATCGAGCATGGAGCGATTACTGAGAGAAAGCCAAGCATAATTTTTTGAATAATCATTTCTTTTGAGAGATCAGGATTGGGGCATGAATATAACATTGACTTAAGCCTCCCCAAGCTTGAGCGATGCTTTCTCCTTCGCGAGGCCAAAAATTATATATATAATTACGATCACGATGAACAAGATGCATAGGATAAAACTTCTGATGAAATTTGAATTTCAATCGTTGGTAGTTCCATGATCCAATATCATCACATAGCCTCAACCATGTCAATGCATATCCCTTCAAAGATAAAGGGAATACCTTCTTGATAACATCCTCGGGCATACCTACAAGCTTAAATAATCCACAAACTTCATCGACATAGATCAGGTGCAAATCGGGATGTAATGTTCCATCACCTGTGAAAGGATTAGCTAGCAGTTTCTCTATCATACTCGGAGGAATTTCAAAGTAAACATTTTCAGTAGGTTGAGGAGCAACTCTTTGCTCTACTGGTCGGGGTGAAGATACCCCGAACAAGCCCCTCGAAGGATTATGTTCCATAGTAACAAGTGACAGTAAATTTCAGCACACTATAAATTTTTCCTTACCAAATTCCACCTACTAAAGGCGCTTCACTCCCTGACAATGGCGCTAGAAAATAGTCTTGATGACCCACAAGTGTAGGGGATCTATCGTAGCATTTTCGATAAGTCAGAGTGTCGAACCCAATGAGGAGCAGAAGAAAATGATAAGCAGTTTTCAGCAAGGTGTTCTCTGCAAGCACTGAAATTATCGGTTACAGATAGTTTTGTGATAAGGTAATTTCTAACGAGTAACAAGTAATGCAAGTAAAATAAGGTGCAGCAAGTTGGCCCAATCCTTTTTGTATCAAAGGACAAGCCTGGACAAACTCTTATATAAAGGAAAGCGCTCCCGAGGATACATGGGAATTATCGTCAAGCTAGTTTTCATCACGTTCATATGATTTGCGTTCGGTACTTTGATAATTTGATATGTGGGTGGACCGGTGCTTGGGTACTTCCCTTACTTGGACAAGCATCCCACTTATGATTAACCCCTATTGCAAGCATCCGCAACTACAACAGAAGTATTAAGGTAAACCTAACCATAGCATGAAACTTATGGATCCAAATCAGCCCCTTACGAAGCAACGCATAAACTAGGGTTTAAGCTTCTGTCACTCTAGCAACCCATCATCTACTTATTACTTCCCAATGCCTCCATCTAGGCCCAAACAATGGTGAAGTGTGATGTAGTCGACATTCACATGACACCACTAGAGGGATGACAACATACATCTCATCAAAATATCGAACGAATACCAAATTCACATGACTACTTATAGCAAGACTTCTTCCATGTCCTCAGGAACAAACATAACTACTCACAAAGCATATTCATGTTCATAATCAGAGGGTTATTAACATGCATAATGGATCTGAACATATGATCTTCCACCAAGTAAACCAACTAGCATTAACTACAAGGAGTAATCAACACTACTAGCAACCCACAGGTACCAATCTGAGGTTTGGATACAAGAGATGAACTAGGATTTGAGATGAGATGGTGCTGGTGCAGATGTTGATGGAGATTGACCCCCTCCCGATGAGAGGATCATTGGTGATGATGATGGTAATGATTCCCCCCTCCCAAAGGGAACTTTCCCCGGCAGAACAGCTCCGCCGGAGCCCTAGATTGGTTCCGCCAAGGTTCCGCCTCGTGGCGGCGGAGTTTCGTCCCGTGAGCTTGCTTATGATTTTTTTCTCGACGAAAGACTCCATATAGCCAAAGATGGTCATCATAGGGCCACCAGGGGGCCCACGAGGCAGGGGGCGCGCCTAGGAGGGTAGGGTGCGCCCCCACCCTCGTGGACGGTGGGTGGCCCCCCTCTGGTACTTCTTTCGCCCAATATTTTTTATATATTCTGAAAGTAATTCCCATGGAGTTTTAGGACTTTTGCAGATGTGCAGAATAGGTCTCTAATATTTGATCCTTTTCCAGCCCAGAATTCCAGCTGCTGGCATTCCCCCTCTTCATGTAAACCTTGTAAAATAAGAGAGAATAGGCATAAGTATTGTGACATACCTCTCCTCTAATCCCGTGCAACATCAACGCACGAAACATGTCGAGATCGACATTCACTTCGTCAGAGATCGCGATTGCATCACACTTGATGAGGCTTGGGTACTATACATTCCTTCAGGATCTCAATATGTTGATGCGTTTACCAAAGGTCTACTTATAGTCATTTTTGCGGAGTTTCGAGCCAGTATGAATGTCCACCCGGGACAGCGTTCCGACTGCAGAGGGTGTTAGTGTGTCATATATATTGTGCATTACATGTTTGTAACCTTTATCTGTTGTAACCTCCTCCTAGTCTGTAGAATCCCAATGAATACTACTTGTACATGGCATGCGTGCCTACTATCTCGGAAGTCCACTCTATATGTAATTTGTAAACCTTTTTTGCTTTTCATCGGGTTTGGATTGCTTACCACGAGTGTTACGTGGTTGTAATCTGTAATTCCTAGACAATCATTACAGACAATGCAGTGCATATCCATCCTCTATCTCTTTGATATTTCCCCACGCTTGTACTTCTGGTAACTAAAAAAATACCATTTCTTACGACAAGTTAAGCAAAAATCAACATTTTTTTATGGACAACACAAACCATGCCATTTTTTTTTGAAAACCACACTCCTTCAACCTTGCAGCACAACCGCCGGTGGTCCACCTACCGAGCCATCCTTGTGCCTCTCCACTACGCTCGGCTCGCCGAAGGCCGCAACCTAGCAGAGCGGGTGTAACGCCCTCGATGCGGCTATATCTCCCACGTGTCGAGGCACGACTTAGAGGCATAACCGCATTGAAAGCAACGTTGCAAGTTAGGCAATCATCACAACATCCCATGTAATATAGATAGTTGGCTTACACTCGCCACGTCAAACAAAGTACATAAATAGCATTACAACATTCAAACACTCATGGCCCAACTATGGCGCCAAAATAAAAGATAAACCTAACATGCGACACTGTCCCGATCACCCCAACTGGGCACCACTACTGATCATCAGGGAAAGACACGTAGTAACGGCGTGAGTCCTCGTCGAACTCCCACTTGAGCTCAAGTGCGTCATCTGGAACGGAATCATCAGGCCCTGCATCTGGTTTGGAAGTAATCTGTGAGCCACAGGGACTCAGCAATCTCGCACCCTCGCGATCAAGACTATTTAAGCTTATAGGTAAGGCAAGGTAAATATGTGGAGCTGCAGCAAGCGACTAGCATATATGGTGGCTAACCTATTCGCAAAAGAGAGCGAGAAGAGGAGGCAAAGCGCGAACGGATAACTAGAGAGCAACCTGCGACAAGCATTACTCCAACACCGTGTTCACTTCCCGGACTCCGCCGAGAAGAGACCATCACGGTAACTCACACAGTTGATTCATTTTAATTAACTTAAGGTTCAAGTTATCTACAACCGGACATTAACAAATTCCCATCTGCCCATAACCACGGGCACGGCTTTCAAAAGTTCAAATCCCTGCAGGGGAGTCCCAACTTAGCCCATGACAAGCTCTCACGGTCAACGAAGGAATAGACCTTCTCCCGAGACATTCCGATCAGACTCGGTATCCCGGTTCTACAAGACACTTCGACAAGTTAAAACAAATCCAGCAACACCGCCCGAATGTGCCGACAAATCCCGATAGGAGATGCACATATATCGTTCTCAGGGCACACTCAGATGAGACTAGCTACGAGTAAAACCAACCCTCAAGTTGCCCCAAGGTGGCCCCGCAGGCAGCTCAGTCGGACCAACACTCAGAGGAGCACTAGCCCGGGGGGGTTTAAATAAGATGACCCTCGGGCTCCGGAAACCCAAGGGAAAAAGAGGCTAGGTGGCAAATGGTAAAACCAAGATTGGGCATTGCTGGAAAAGCTTTAATCAAGGCGAACTATCAAGGGGTTCCCATTATCACCCAACCGCGTAAGGAACGCAAAAATCCGGGAACATAACACCGATATGACGGAAACTAGGGCGACAAGAGTTGAACAAAACACTAGGCGAGAGGCCGAGCCTTCCACCCTTTACCAAGTATATAGATGCATTAAGATAACAAGGCAATATAATGATATCCCAACAAGTAAATAATGTTCCAACAAGGAACGGTCTCCAATCTTCACCTGCAACTAGCAACGCTATAAGAGGGGCTGAGCAAAGCGGTAACATAGACAATCAACGGTTTGCTAGGACATGGTGGGTTAGAGGTTTGACATGGCAATTTGGGAGGCATGATAAGCAAGTGGTAGGCATCGTAGCATAGGCATAGCAAAAGAGCGAGCATCTAGCAAAGCAAAGATAGTAGTGATTTCGAGGGTATGATCATCTTGCCTGCAAAGTTGTCAGAGTTGACTGGATCCTCGAAAGCAAACTCAACGGGCTCCTCGTTAGCGAACTCGTCTCCCAGCTCTACCCAAACAAGACAAACAAGCAACAAGGACACAATCAACCACGTGCAAACTCAAACAACATGATGCAAAGATGGGATGCTATGCGGGAGGCAATATGGGATGCATATGCAAGATTGACAAGGAAAGCATGAACCTGGCCTCAACTTGGAAATCCAAGTGTGCCACTGGAAAGGTGAGATGAAACCGCTTGAAAACGATATAAAGATCACCGGAATCGGAGTTACGGTTTGGGAATGGCAAGCAATTCAAATATGACCACGATCTGCGATATACAGCAAGTAGCCATCTAAATGCAACAAGATGAACATGCTACAGCACTCAAACATGACAACAAAATACATGGCAGGGAGCCATTCAAGATGCTTAACAAAATTCTAGCACTAAGCTACGGCCAAATCATCCATTAACAGGTTCAAACAAGCATGGCAAAAGTGCAAACGGTAAACAGATCTCAGACTTAGTGAAATTAACACTTGTCTGGAATTTTAGATCAGGTAGCACACTTTGGAGCATGAAAACTATATGCTACAGGACCTGAACATGGCAAAGTAAAGCATGGCATGGAGCTAATCAAAGAGCTTACAAAAGTCCCTTAGTGACCTTGAGCCAAAAGGGATCAGAAAATACATTTGCAAGCATGTGAACATGGCAAAAACATAATCAGTTCTCAGACTTAGTGAAAACTGGAACATGCAAAATCAGATATCAAGTAGGCATGTTTACGAGCTCGATGCACTCACTACAGAGCAAGTCATGACAATATAAGCATACACCCATCAAGAATACACATTATACAAGGTAGAAATGGCAAGAACAATAGCATAGCATGCACGGATCAATTACAACATCCTCAGCAAAATCGCTAACAAGTAGACAATCTGCCCAGATTCACGAAATGACAAAAGTAGAGCTCGATTGACTCAAGCTAGGGTGCTCCAAAATTGCAAACAAAGACATGGATGGATAGAGCACTACAAGATTAACCAAACATCCTTACCGATCATCCTCAAAAGAGGCACGGATCGCTAGGAAACAACATGAACATATGGCATATTGAGATAAACAGCTCAAGGACTTAGTGGAAATGCCAAGTCCATGAAATTAGCATTAACGAATGCTCCACTTTGCCAGCTTGTGCTAGTCACCACACACATCACAAAAATACATGGATTGCACCTTTGGATAGATGGCAAAACATATAACAAAACTCATGAAGAGCTCAGGGGCATATCATGCACACAATAATCATGGCAAAAATGACAAATATCTAATTGGAGCAGCAGATCTGACAATTATCTCAAATAGCATTCTTCCAATAGCATTTCGGGCATCAAGATGAACTCAAATGAAAATGATGCAATGAGATGAAATGATGTACTCTCTGAGACGAACATTTTGATATGCTATATGCCCAAAACGGAGCTACGGATGAGGAGTTACGATGCTGTGAAGTATGGAAAAAAAATATAGAAGAGAGGGAGAAAGTCAACCGCACAAGATCTAGGGTTCCTCGGCACGCGAACCGAGGTAAGTCTGGCGAGGTCGCCGCGGCTCCGGCGAGGTCGATGGAGCGGCGGGGAGGCGAGGGAGAGGTAGATCCGGCCTCCCCGGATCCGGCGGCAGGGAGGGCTCCGGCCACCGCGGGGGAGGCGAGGAGGCGCGGGGGCGACCGGCGACGAGCTCCCGCCGGCGAACGGAGAGCGGGGCGGCGGACGGGCGACTGGCAGCCGGAGGCGGCGATCGGACGCGAGGAGGGCGAGCGGCTCTCGGGCGGCGGCGGCTCCAGCGGGAGGGCCCCACCTGGGCCCCGCGGCCGGCACGCGATGTGGGCACGCGGGCGGCGGCGAACTGGACGTTGACACGTGGCCGCGGCGGGCGGATCGGACACGTCCGTCAGCGGCTATTTTGTCCGGCGGCGGGGGGAGAGTTAGGGTAGGTTTGCACCCATGAATTTTGGAGGGAGGTGTATATATAGGCATAGAGAGGAGCTAGGAGAGTCCAAATGAGGTGCGGTTTTCGGCCACGCGATCGTGATCGAACGCTCTAGGTGATGGAGAGGGTTTTGATGGGTTTTGGCCCAAATTGGAGGGGTGTTGGGCTGCAACACACACGAGGCCTTCTCGGTCCCTCGGTTAACCGTTGGAGCATCAAACGAAGTCCAAATGGTACGAAACTTGACAGGCGGTCTACCGGTGGTAAACCAAGGCCGCTTGGCAAGTCTCGGTCCAATCCGGAAATGTTTAATCCCCACACACGAAAGAAAGGTAGAAATGACCACCGGAGGAGAACGAAGCACCGGAATGCAAAACGGACAACGGGGAAAATGCTCGAATGCATGAGATGAACATGTATGAAAATGCAATGCACATGATGACATGATATGAGATGCATCACAACGATAACAACACACGGAGACAAAAAAAACCGAACCCGAGAAAATAAAATAACTTATGGCCGGAAACGGCAAGAGTTGGAATACATATTGGGAAAATCATATCCAGGGTGTTACAACACTCCACCACTACGAAAGGATCTCGTCCCGAGATCTAGGACTGAAAGAACGCCGGGTATTCAGAACGGAGGTGATCCTCGCGTTCCCAGATAGCTTCACAGTCGGAATGGTGTGACCACTTGACTTTGCGGAATTTGATCGACTTGTTGCGAGTTTTGCGTTCAGTGTCTTCAAGAATAGCAATGGGGTGCTCACGATAAGAGAGATCTTCTTGGAGCTCGATGTCCTCAAAGTTGACGGTGCGGTCAGGAGTCTTGAAGCACTTTCGAAGCTAAGAGACATGGAACACGTCATGCGCATTTGCCAAGTTTGAAGGAAGCTCGAGTTGATAGGCGAGATCGCCTCTCTTGCTGACGATTTTGAAAGGTCCCACGTATCTAGGGGCAAGCTTCCCTTCGATACTGAAGCGACGAGTACCTTTCATAGGAGAGATGCGGAGGTAAACACGATCTCCGATCTCGAAAGCCAAATCACGGTGCTTACTATCATAGTAGCTCTTCTGGCGGGATTGGGCTGCTTTGAGGTTATCTCGAATGACTTTGCACATCTCCTCTGCCTCTGTGATTAAGTCATTTCCCAAAAGTTGGCATTCACCGGTTTCAGACCAGTTGAGAGGGGTACGGCACTTCCTGCCATACAGAATTTCAAATGGGGCCTTGCCCGAACTTGCTTGAAAACTGTTGTTGTAGGAGAATTCAGCATAAGGAAGACAATCCTCCCACTTCATGCCGAAGGAGATCACACAAGCCCTGAGCATATCTTCAAGAATCTGGTTGACACGCTCGACTTGACCGCTAGTTTGAGGATGGAAAGCTGTATTGAAGCGGATGTTGGTGCCCATGGCCTTCTGAAAAGAATCCCAAAACTTGGAGGTAAAGATGCTGCCACGGTTTGAAGAGATCACTTGTGGAATACCGTGTAGCAAGACAATTCGAGAGATATAGAGCTCCGCCAATTGAGCTGCAGTGATTGACTCTTTGATAGGCAGAAAGTGAGCCACTTTAGTGAGTTTGTCGATGACAACGAATATAGCATCATTGCCATGTTTGGACTTTGGAAACCCAGTCACGAAGTCCATCTCAATGTGGTCAAACTTCCATTCTGGAATGGCAAGAGGTTGGAGGAGACCAGCTGGCCTTTGGTGTTCTGCCTTCACTCTTCTGCAGACATCACATTCATTCACGAACTGAGCAATCTCGCGCTTCATTCGAGTCCACCAATAAGTTTGCTTGAGGTCCTGATACATCTTCGTGCTCCCAGGGTGGATGGAGAGGAGAGAATTGTGAGCCTCGTTCATGATCACTTTACAAAGGTCACCTTTGGGCACAACAATACGATCCTCGAAGAAGAGAGTGTCCTTGTCATCAAGGCGGTTGCACTTGTACTTGGGTTGACTCTTGGCAATCCCAATCTTCACCTTCTTCACCATAGCATCAAGAAGCTGGGCTTGGCGAATCTGGTCTTCCAAGGTAGGAGAGACTTGAAGGTTGGCGAGGAAACCTTGAGGAACAACTTGCAGATTAAGTTTGCGGAAAGCTTCACAAAGCTCGGGTTGATAAGGCTTGAGAATCAGACTGTTGCAATAAGCCTTCCTGCTCAATGCGTCAGCAATCACATTGGCCTTGCCTGGAGTATACTCGATACTTGGATTATACTTTTGAATCATTTCGACCCATCGAGTCTGCCTGAGGTTGAGATTAGGCTGAGTGAAGATGTACTTGAGACTCTTGTGGCTAGTGAAGATGTCCACTTTTCTTCCCAATAAGAGATGTCTCCAAGTCAAAAGAGCATGCACAACTGCCGCCAACTCAAGGTCATGAGTGGGGTAGTTCTTCTCGTTGGGCTTCAACTGGCGAGAGGTATAAGCCACAACTTTCTTCTCTTGCATCAACACTGCGTCGAGACCTTGGAGAGAGGCATCGCAAAAGACCTCGTACGGTTTGGATTCATCAGGAGGAGTCAGAACTGGAGCAGTGACCAATTTCTCTTTCAAAGTGTTGAAAGCAATGTCACACTCCGGAGACCAAACGTACTTGACGTGCTTCTGGAGAAGATTTGAGAGAGGCTTCGCGATCTTAGAAAAGTTTTCAACGAATCTTCGACAGTAGCTTGCAAGACCGAGGAAGCTACGGAGTTGCTTCACGTTCTGAGGTGGTTCCCAATTCACAATTGCAGACACCTTCTCAGGATTCACCGCAATGCCCTTGGCAGAGATGATATGACCAAGATAAAGAACCTCATCGAGCCAAAATTTGCACTTGGAGAACTTGGCGTAGAACTGGCGTTCCCTGAGCTTATCGAGTACCAAACGCAAGTGCTTGGCATGATCTTCCTTGTTCTTCGAAAAGACCAGAATGTCATCGAGATAGACCAAAACAAAGTCATTGGTGTAGGCGTTGAAGATGAAGTTCATCATGCGAGAGAAAGTCGGAGGAGCGTTGACGAGGCCAAAAGACATGACAGTGTATTCATATGAACCAAAGCTTGTCCTGAAAGCCATCTTGGGAATATCTTGCTCACGGATTCGGATCTGATGATAACCCATACGGAGATCAAGCTTGGAGAATACTTGGGCACCTTTGAGTTGTTCGAACAGCTCGTTGATGTTGGGAAGTGGGTATTTGTTCTTGATAGTCTTCTTGTTCAATGGACGGTAATCAACACAAAGTCGATCCGTTCCATCCTTTTTCTTCAAAAAAAGAACACCACAACCCCACGGAGAAGAACTAGGTCGGATGAGGCCCATTCTCTCTTGAGCATCGAGTTGCTTCTTCAGCTCCTTCAACTCTTCAGGTCCGAGCTTGTAAGGACGCTTGCAAACCGGTTCCGTGCCAGACTCAAGATCGATGACGAATTCAACTGGCCAGTGCGGAGGCATTCCTGGAAGCTCTTCTGGAAAGACGTCTTGATATTCACAAATGACTAGAATTTGCGAGATAGCATCCAGTTCACCCTTCTCATTGAGGGAAAACAGATGGATTGTATTATCCCGAGCGGCAAAGACAATTACATCCTCAGACGAATGAGTCAATTGAATCTGCCTGGCTGCACAATCAAGCTGAGCCTTGTGCTTAGAAAGCCAATCCATCCCGAGAATAAGATCAATATCCGAGTTACCAAGAACCATTGGAGAAGCCAGAAACTTGAAATCACCCATCATGATAGAAATATCCGGAACCATCATACTAGAACTCAGACTCTTAGCTGGAGAGACGACTTGCATAGCTCTAGGTAATGCCTTAGTACTAAAATTGTTCTCCGATGCAAATGGAAATGACATGAAGGAATGCGATGCACCAGAGTCAAAAAGTACTTTTGCGGGAACATCATTAACAGGAAGGTTACCCATGATGACATCTGACGAGTCCTCTGCCTGAGCTGTGTTCATCAAGTTGACCTTGGCGTGCTTGGGGTTATGCTTGACCACAGCTGTACTTGCCGATCTCACAGGAGGAGGAGGAAGATGCCTTTTATTGAAGCACTTGTTGGCATAGTGACCCTTCTGTTGGCACTTGTTGCACGTGACCTCTGAAAGCGGACGGTGATACGGAGCACTCGATCTTGGAGCTTGAGACGAAGTCTTGCTCTGAAAGCCAGGGTTGGTTGGGTGGGAAGATCCACTGCCACCTTTGCTCTTCTGCTGATACGGCTGATGGAACAGAGGAGGAGGAAGCCAATACTTCTGCTGCTTGGCCACTTGAGTAGAGGAAGAAGGAGTAGCCTCTCTGACTCGCTTCTTGGAAGCATCACACCTCAGTTGAGCGGCCTCTTGCTTCAATGCCATGTTGTAGAACTCATCGTACCTCAAGGGCTCAAAGAGAACAACAGCTAGCTGGATTTCTTCCCTGAGAACACCCCTGAACTGGTATATCATGCTCTTCTCGTTAGGGACGTCCTGCTTAGCAAAGCGGGCGAGCTTCTGAAACAACTTGTTGTAGTCATAGACAGACAAAGAGCCTTGCTTCAGGTTGCGGAATTCCTCACGCTTGCTCTCAACCACGCTCTTAGGAATATGATGAGCTCTGAAGTCCTGACGGAATTCATCCCAGGTAATCACACGGCCACCTCTGGAATCCTTGTACTACTGGAACCATTCTGCAGCTTGATCTTTGAGTTCGAAGGAAGCGAACTTGACGAAGTCCTCAGGCCT
The DNA here is from genome assembly GCF_003073215.2 of Triticum urartu. Taxonomy (NCBI): domain Eukaryota; kingdom Viridiplantae; phylum Streptophyta; class Magnoliopsida; order Poales; family Poaceae; genus Triticum; species Triticum urartu. The sequence goes on along the minus strand of NC_053025.1, from coordinate 289,404,425 downwards.
GACGTTATTGCACTCGAAATGCTTGCACAGATCCACGAGCCAATCGTCAGCATCAGTTGCCTCAACACAATTGCTGAAAGTCTTTGGCCCATTAGCAAGGAACTGGTTGAGTGTAGCAAAGTGATTCTGATTGTTGCCTTGGTTGCCTTGGTTCACTTGATTGCGCTCTTGAAGAATTTGCATGATCAACTGTGTGTTTGCATTGGTTGCGGCCATCACAGCTTGCCATGCCTCCGGAGGAGGAGGAGGTGGTGGCGGATCTTGATTCTGATTCTGGTTGGTGCTCTTAGCGGGAGCCATCCTGAAGAGGGTGACAACCGTTAGCACATTGACAGATAAAATGAAGTTGAATCAAACGGGTTGAAATTGCAACATATAGTCTTCACATCCGAACATAAGAACGAATGCATTCCACTTGAAATGGTCACATATCCATAAATTGAGAAGCCACTTAGAATTTAGGTAGAGGAATAAATCAACAAGGTATGGATCAAGAACGAATACTCGGTAAGAAATCCCAATCTCAAACCAAATATCCGTGGAAGAAGAACTAGAGCTACAAGAATTCCCACCTATGAAACTCCCGAACCTTTCCGGTTATGCAATCAGGTGTTGGGGATACAGGGGAAGCATAATATCTCACCCAAATCTAGCAAATCCTACATCCAGCTGTATCCATCCTTTAACACATAACCGAGAAAACGTCGGAAACCATCTACCTCAACCTTCGAAAAGCATCTGTTATACAAGTTATGGCGATACTCCCGAACTCCCGCCCCAGTACTGGGTGGCGTCGAGGTTATCTCACCAACGAACTGCATTAATGAGATTTTCGATGTCGGCGTACTAAACTCAGGTATTCCAGAACTGCAACGATAAAATTGTGACTACAACACCTCGGAGCTCAACTCCCCGGGACACTGCCACAACCCCTATAGACAGGAGACACCAAGAACAATGTTCTCGTCACAAAACCATCGGAACGATTCCAAGATACCCGCGTGATCCTAAAATTTTTATTTTGTGAAATTTGACAAGAGAAGAGTCAAAACTCTACGTCAGGATGCCTTACCAGAGCAATGAGGAGACTGGGGAGTAAAAATAATTCCTAAACTCTCCGATATATAATTCCTAAATGACTCAAAACATTTTTCTAGACTCAACTCGGCCGCTAAAAACGATCAAGCAATGGGGGCTCCTGAGGTTGGGGAAGGCTCTGATTACCAACTTGTAACGCCCTCGATGCGGCTATATCTCCCACGTGTCGAGGCACGACTTAGAGGCATAACCGCATTGAAAGCAATGTCGCAAGTTAGGCAATCATCACAACATCCCATGTAATATAGATAATAAAAGGGGAGGTACATAGTTGGCTTACACTTGCCACGTCAAACAAAGTACATAAATAGCATTACAACATTCAAACACTCATGGCCCGACTACGGCGCCAAAATAAAAGATAAACCCAACATGCGACACGGTCCCGATCACCCCAACTGGGCACCACTACTGATCATCAGGGAAAGACACGTAGTAACGGCATGAGTCCTCGTCGAACTCCCACTTGAGCTCAAGCACGTCATCTGGAATGGAATCATCAGGCCCTGCATCTAGTTTGGAAGTAATATGTGAGCCACAGGGACTCAGCAATCTCGCACCCTCGCGATCAAGACTATTTAAGCTTATAGGTAAGGCAAGGTAAATATGTGGAGCTGCAGCAAGCGACTAGCATATATGGTGGCTAACCTATTCGCAAAAGAGAGCGAGAAGAGGAGGCAAAGCACGAACGGATAACTAGAGAGCAACCTGCGGCAAGCATTACTCCAACACCGTGTTCACTTCCCGGACTCCGCCGAGAAGAGACCATCACGGTAACTCACACAGTTGATTCATTTTAATTAAGTTAAGGTTCAAGTTATCTACAACCGGACATTAACAAATTCCCATCTGCCCATAACCACGGGCACGGCTTTCGAAAGTTCAAATCCCTGCAGGGGAGTCCCAACTTAGCCCATGACAAGCTATCACGGTCAACAAAGGAATAGACCTTCTCCCGAGACATTCCGATCAGACTCGGTATCCCGGTTCTACAAGACACTTCGACAAGTTAAAACAAATCCAGCAACACCGCCCGAATGTGCCGACAAATCCCGATAGGAGCTGTACATATCTCATTCTTAGGGCACACTCAGATGAGACTAGCTACGAGTAAAACCAACCCTCAAGTTGCCCCGAGGTGGCCCCGCAGGCAGCTCAGTCGAACCAACACTCAGAGGAGCACTGGCCCGGGGGGGTTTAAATAAGATGACCCTCGGGCTCCGGAAACCCAAGGGAAAAAGAGGCTAGGTGGAAAATGGTAAAACCAAGGTTGGGCATTGCTGGAAAAGCTTTAATCAAGGCGAACTATCAAGGGGTTCCCATTATCACCCAACCGCGTAAGGAACGCAAAAATCCGGGAACATAACACCGATATGACGGAAACTAGGGTGGCAAGAGTGGAACAAAACACTAGGAGAGAGGCCGAGCCTTCCACCCTTTACCAAGTATATAGATGCATTAAGATAACAAGGTAATATAATGATATCCCAACAAGTAAATAATGTTCCAACAAGGAACGGTCTCCAATCTTCACCTGCAACTAGCAACGCTATAAGAGGGGCTGAGCAAAGCGGTAACATAGCCAATCAACGGTTTGCTAGGACATGGTGGGTTAGAGGTTTGACATGGCAATTTGGGAGGCATGATAAGCAACTGGTAGGCATCATAGCATAGGCATAGCAAAAGAGCGAGCATCTAGCAAAGACAAGATAGTAGTGATTTCGAGGGTATGATCATCTTGCCTGCAAAGTTATCAGAGTTGACTGGATCCTCGAAAGCAAACTCAACGGGCTCCACGTTAGTGAACTCGTCTCCCGGATCTACCCAAACAAGACAAAAAAGCAACAAGGACACAATCAACCACGTGCAAACTCAAACAACATGATGCAAAGATGGGATGCTATGCGGGATGCAATATGGGATGCATATGCAAGATTGACAAGGAAAGCATGAACCTGGCCTCAACATGGAAATCCAAGTGTGCCACTGTAAAGGTGAGATGAAACCGCTTGAAAATGATATAAAGAACGTCGGAATCAGAGTTACGGTTTGGGAATGGCAAGCAATTCAAATATGACCACGTTCTGTGATTTACAGCAAGTAGCCAACTAGATGCAACAAGATGAACATGTTACAGCACCCAAACATGGCATCAAAATACATGGAAGGGATCCATTCATGATGCTTAACAAAAGAGGAACAATGAGCTACGGCTAATTCATCCATTAACAGGTTCAAACAAGCATGGCAAAAATGCATTTGGTAAACAGATTTCAGACTTGGTGAAATTAACACTTGTCTCGAATTTCAGATCAGGTAGCACACTTTGGAGCATGAAAACTATATGCTATAGGACCTGAACATGGCAAAGTAAAGCATGGCATGGAGCTACTCAAAGATCTTAACAAAAGTCCCTTAGTGACCTTGAGCCAAAAGGGATCAGAAAATACATTTGCAAGCATGTGAACATGGCAAAAACATAATCAGTTTCTCAGACTTAGTGAAAACTGGAACATGCAAAATCAGATATCAAGTAGGCATGTTTACGAGCTCGATGCACTCACTACAGAGCAAGTCATGACAATATAAGCATACACCCATCAAGAATACACATTATACAAGCTAGACATGGCAAGAACAATAGCATAACATGCACGGATCAACTACAACATCCTCGGCAAAATCGCTAACAAGTAGACAATCTGCCCAGATTCACGAAATGACAAAAGTAGAGCTCGATTGACTCAAGCTAGGGTGCTCCAAAATTGCAAACAAAGACATGGATGGATAGAGCACTACAAGAGTAATAAAACATCCTTACTGATCATCCTCAAAAGAGGCACGGATCGCTAGGAAACAACATGAACATATGGCATATTGAGATAAACAGCTCAAGGACTTGGTGGAAATGCCAAGTCCCTGAAATCAGCATTAACGAATGCTCCACTTTGCAAACTTGTGCTAGTCACCACACACATCACAAAAATACATGGATTGTACCTCTGGATAGATGGCAAAACATATAACAAAACTCATGAAGAGCTCAGGGGCATATCATGCACACAATAATCATGGCAAAAATGACAAATATCTAATTGGAGCAGCAGATCTGACAATTATCTCAAATAGCATTCTTCCAACAGCATTTCTGGCATCAAGATGAACTCAAATGAAAATGATGTAATGAGATGAAATGATGTACTCTCTGAGACGAACATTTTGATATGCTATATGCCCAAAACAGAGCTACGGATGAGGAGTTACAATGCTGTGAAGTATGCAAAAAATATAGAAGAGAGGGAGAAAGTCAACCGCGCAAGATCTAGGGTTCCTCGGCACGCGAACCGAGGTAAGTCCGGTGAGGTCGCCGCGGCTCCGGCGAGGTCGATGGAGCGCCGGGGAGGCGATGGAGAGGTAGATCCGGCCTCTCCCGGCCGAATCCGGCGGCGGGGAGGGCTCCGGCCACCGCGGGGGAGGCGAGGAGGCGCGGGGGCGACCGGCGACGAGCTCCCGCCGACGAACGGAGAGCGGGGCGGCGGACGGCGACCTGGGCGGCGGACGGCGACCTGGGCGGCGGAGGCGGCGATCGGACGCGGGGAGGGCGAGCGGCTCTCGGGCGGCGGCGGCTCCGGGCCGGGAGGGCCCCGCCTGGGCCTCGGCGGGCCGATGCGGTGATGTGGGCGCGCGGGCAACGGCGAACCGGATGTTGACACGTGGCGGCGGCGGGCGGATCGGACACGTCCGTCGGCGGCTATTTTGTCCGGCGGCGGCGGGGAGAGTTAGGGTAGGTTTGCACCGCGAATTTTGGAGGGGGGTGTATATATAGGTATAGGAGGAGCTAGGAGAGTCCAAATGAGGTGCGGTTTTCGGCCACGCGATCGTGATCGAACGCTCTAGGTGATGGAGAGGGTTTTGATGGGTTTTGGCCCAAATTGGAGGGGTGTTGGGCTGCAACACACACGAGGCCTTCCTGGTCCCTCGGTTAACCGTTGGAGCATCAAAGGAAGTCCAAATGGTACGAAACTTGACAGGCGGTCTACCGGTGGTAAACCAAGGCCGCTTGGCAAGTCTCGGTCCAATCCGGAAATGTTTAATCCCCACACACCAAAGAAAGGTAGAAATGACCACCGGAGGAGAACGAAGCGCCGGAATGCAAAACGGACAACGGGGAAAATGCTCGGATGCATGAGATGAACACGTATGCAAATGCAATGCACATGATGACATCATATGAGATGCATGACAACGATAACAACACACGGAGACAAAAAAACCCGAACCCGAGAAAATAAAATAACTTATGGCCGGAAACGGCAAGAGTTGGAATACATATTGGGAAAATCATATCCGGGGTGTTACAGCGGGTACGTGGAGTTCGTCCTGAACCACTGGTCGATGCAGTCGACGTGGAACTGGTGTCTGCACCCGGGCAGGAGCCGGCTGTCACATCCCTAGTTCTGGTATGACCTAGACCAGCTAGTCATTTGTGCATCATGTTTAAATTCCATTTAAATTTGAATTGGGGACTGATAAACCCTAGCACAAATGCAATTGAAATAGGTTCAACCAAAATATTTTCAATGACCTCAAAATATCCTTTTAAAATGTTCATGATTTATGGAAAAAGGTGAAAGCCTCTACCAGAGATGATGCATATTTTTCCAGGACATTTTGGTCATTGAATTAAATCATTAGGGTATTTGAGATGGAGTTTAAAATTTACCATTAAATATTGGTTACTCCAAATATTCTGAAATTTGTTGTGTGGTTTGAAAATAATTCAAATATTCCTCAAAAAAAATTTCAAAATTAACCAAAGTGTTTTGGTTAGTATTTTATTTGCAAAACAGTAGCAGAAATTAGAAAAACTGAAACAAATAAGAGAGAGAGGGAGAAAGCACTTACCTGGCGCTCACCTGGCAGCCCATCTGGCCGGCCCAACCCACCAGGGGCAGGGAGGTCTTCTTCCTCCCGCCAGTCGGATGCACAGCGCGTGCCCGACGCGTGCACGGCCACCGCACGCCACCTCCTGCCTCCCTGCTTGCTCCCGCGACCCCTGGAGACGCCACGCAGACCCCCTCGACTCTCTCTCACTCTCCCTCGCTCTCACCCCCTTTCCTGGATCTCCCTCCCTCGCATCCGAGCGAGCACGTCGCCGCCGATCGCTGCTGCCGCGGCCACCGTCTCCGCCTCGCCTCTCTGACGTGTCTACGAGCTCTGGGACGTCGTCCTCGTCTTCTCCACCGAGCCAGGCAAGCCGGGACGCACCATAGAGTCCTCATCGCGCTCGCCTTCGACCTCGGGCGCCGCTGATCGCCGTCGTCGATTCATCGTCCACAACCCGTCCCCGAGCTCGCCAGCTGCACCAACAAAACCGCTATGAGCTACTGGTCATTTCCCCCATCCTTCCCTGCTCGATTTTTTCCTCTAGCCTCATCACCCGTGAAACCGAGGCCGTCGTCCGCCATGGCCGGTGAGCCCGCGCTCCAGAGCCTCTCCTGCTCGCTCCAGGGGCACTGACACGCTCCTGGCGCCTCCAGGAGGCCGCCTAGCCACTCCGTTTGCTCGCTCAAGCGCTGTAGCCGCAACCCCGCACTCACCCGAACTCCGGCGCCGCCACGAGCTCACTTCTGGCGAGCTCCGTCCACCCCACGGCCTCCCACCTGCTCTGTTAGATGCGCGTGAGCGCCAGCCACCCTCAGCACCCATCCGCGCGTCGAATGGACGCCGGAGCAGCGTTTCTGGCAAGCGTCCGCCGCGGTTTTGGTCGCCGCCGGTCAAACTCCGGCGGGCTAGCATGGCACTTGCTTAATTAGCACTAATCACATATTAGTTTAACCCCAAGGGTCAATGGCAGATGGGCCCCACCGGCAACCAGCTAACGTAATTAGTTAGAATTAATCTAATTCGACTGGACCCACACGTCAGCCTCTGTAGTTGACACCGTGCCACTGACCAGTGGGTCCCACTGGTCAGGTTTGACCTGGACCGTGCCCGTTGACCTGATGACATCATGATGATGTCAGGCTGATGCAATATTTCCTTTCTGGAATTTAAATAAATCTTAAATGATTTATTATTTTCAGAAAATGCCCAAAACTTCAAAAATTCATAGAAATTCAACCATAACTCAGATTTAAACAATTTATATATGAAAAATTATCAGAAAAATTCAATCTATCCATCTGTACCATTTTCATGCATGACAAACCAACCTATACATGCTGTATATATGAAAATACATGTATGGCATTTATAAGAGCTTATTTTGGAGTTGCATTTGAAACTTTGGTTCAAATGGACTTCATGCAAATGAATGCTAGTTGCATTAACTCAAACAAACATCACATACTCATGCCATGATCATGCATCATATTGTTGCATATGCTTGTGTTTGATTGTCGACACCGTTCCTTCTCGATAGGTCCTGCTCCGGAGACCGATCCAGAGTACCTGTCAGAGGAGCAGTGCCCCCTGTTGATGTACCAGGCAAGCAAACCCCCTTGTTCATTCTGATACAATCCTACTCTCTTGCTCTTGCTCTCATTTATTGCATTAGGACAACAACGATTCAACTGCTACTTTATGATGCGGTAGTTGAACCCATTCCTCTGCATGACCTGTCCTTGCCAAAGTAAATAGTTAAAACCCACTAGCATGTGTAGGAGTTGATTGAGCCATGTTGTGTTCTTGCCATGCCATGCCTGCTATTGCTTAGAGTTGTGTCAGGTATGATTCATAGGGAATGAATTGGAGTGGTACGATATGTTCTGGTGCTGAGAGTTAAGCGTGTGAACACGATTTGGTAAAGGTAGCGGTGAGAGGCCATGTAGGAGTACATGGTGGGTTGTCTCACTGGAACCGTCCTTAAGAACTGAGTTCTGTGTAAGTTGTCCAATGACCAGTTACTACCACACATTGGGCTCCGGGCACTCCAAGCTCTCTCGACTTATTAGCCAACTTGATCTCTGTCCAGGAGTTGCAAATAGTTTCTGGTGTTTGTAGGTAGTGTTAGTAGTCTACCAAGTGGCACCCGGCCAGGTGGGCTTGGGACAGACTAGGCAAAGTGGCATGGTGTACCAAGTGGCACCCGGATGGTGGGCTTGGGAACCTTGCCCACATCGTTTGGGGCCGTGAGCGACACCCCGGCCCGATCTCCTTGCGGATGGAACCCGAATAGGCGATAAACCTGGATGAGAGACTTGTGTGGTTAGTCAGGTCGTGGCCGACACCCTCGCCAAGCTTCCGCTTGAAGGATGCCGAGGTACATGACGTGTACATGGTGATAAGTGGTGAGAGCGTGTGTGAAGAAGTACACCCCTGCAGGGTTATCATGATCTATTCGAATAGCCGTGTCCTCGGTTATGGACTTCTTGGATGCTTACGTGGTACATAGACAACTTAAAGTGGATACTCTAAAATGCTCAGGACACTCGACTGGCCGGCATGTGTTTCACTTCGTTCCTGTGTCTGTCCCTTCGGGGAAATGTCACGTGGTGACATCCGGAGTCCTGGCTAACCTGCTATAGCCCGGGATCCCCGGAGTCCTGTTAGCCCAGTGCTACAGCCTGGATTCACACGCTGCTGACCGACATGCTCGATGTGAATCATGTATGCCTGTCCCCGTAGGTTAGTGCCGCTTGGGTTCACGACTAGCCATGTCGGCCTGGGTTCTCTGTCATATGGATGCTAGCGAGACAATCATATACGTGAGCCAAAAGGCGCAAACGGTCCCGGGCCAGGGTAAGGCGACACCCGTGGGAATACCGTGCGTGAGGCCGCAAAGTGATATGAGGTGTTACCGGCTAGATCGATGTGACCTGGAATCGGGGTCCCGACAACTTTGGTATCAGAGCCTGACTGCCTGTAGGATTACCAAGCCAACCTGGTCGAAGTTGAGTCTAGAAATTCTTTAGTTATGTAAGGGAATTGATTGTGGAAGGGACCGTAAGGCTCTTTTTACTCCTTATACCTCATGCCCATCTGATCTGAGTCATCCTATCCATCCTACGGGGTTAAGGAACTAGGCTTCCTCTTCCATCTATCAGGATCACGTGTTACTACTCTGTAGTCTCTAAGGGTTGGTTGATCTGAGTCTTATCCCAGTTCAAGTACTTCCGGTGTAGTCTGTTTAGTAATATCTCAGAACCTTGAGTGATGATGTTGATTATGGTACTACCCTGTCTTTTGCAGAATGTTTCATTTTGAGCATTTTACTGTCGTTATGCTGCCGGAATTGTCCTAGGAGTTTGGGAGATGCTAAATTTTTGTCCTACCTTCTGCATCCTTATGATGATGCTAAATCCATCCTTGTTTTCCTTGGTTTCGTTCTTCAGGATGTTGCTGGTTAACCGAAGTTCTGTTGCTCATAGTCGGAACCACGGAGATGGTAGGGATGAGGATCCTCCCGACCAGCCTTCGTTGGTAAAGTTCATGCTAGAGGTTGAGAAGAACAAGCGAGAGACTAACCGCTTGTTAGCACGTATTGAGGAGAACACCTCCCATCAGTGCAAAGAGTCAGCGTCCATCTATGATTTCGTTGGTCTGAAACCACCTACCTTCCATCATTCCATTGAACCACTTGATGCAGATGACTGGCTCCGTAGTATCACACACAAGCTGTGTTCTGTGAACGTAGCTGAAGGTGATAAGGTCACCTATGCTGCTTATCACCTGGAAGGTCCTGCTAGTCTTTGGTGGCAGAACTATGAGGCTATGCTTCCAGCTAGCCAGATAACCACCTGGAGAGATTTCACTAAGGCTTTTCGCGAGCATCACATTCCTCAGGCTCTCATTGACCGCAAGAGAGAAGAGTTCTGTAGTTTCACCCAGGATAATATGGTTGTTGATGCTTACAGTAGAGAGTTTGAAAACCTCGCCTGCTATGCTACAGAAGAGGTGTCCACAGACGCCAAGAAGCAGGCTAGGTTCCGGAAGGGTCTCAACCCCAAGTTGCGTCGTGATCTCCACTTGCATCATTGCAATACATTCCAGGCTCTTGTGAACAAGGCCATTAATGCAGAGACAGCTCAACTCACTTACGAGGAGTCTCGCAAGCACACCCGTGATTTGGGTTCTTCCTCCGGTTCTACTTCGCAGAAGCGCCGAATTTGGGTTCCGAACTCTGCTCTTCCACCCGGTTATTCACCGAGGCCCTCTTATGTGGCGCCTCACCCAGTTCAGTTACATGCTCCACCCAAGCCTGTTTGTAGACCGCTTGTCAAAGCGGGTCCACGTCCTACCTCAGGGACTTGCTTCACATGCGGAGAGCCAGGACACTATGCATGTGACTGCTCTCAAACCAATTATGCTCCACCCCAGCCTGAGAAGTCCGTTGGCCGTGGTAAGCCATCACGCAAGATGATCAGTGTCAAGTCAGCTCCCACTGAACGTGGATGTGTGCATCACGTCTCAGCTAGAGACTCCCATGACGATCCAGATGTCGTTCTTGGTACACTCCTTGTCAATTGCCATCCAGCATCGGTTTTGTTCGATACTGGAGCAACTCATTCCTTCATTTCCAAAAGCTACGCTAATTTGCACAACATGTCATTTTGTGATATGCCCTCTCCTCTAGTCATTCAAACTCCTGGATCCAAATGGCAAACTTCTAGTGTAAGCCATGGTAATGAAATCCTTGTTGACAGACTTGTATTCCTTGCATCACTTATAGCCCTCAAGTCTACAGATATTAACATCATCTTGGGTATGGACTGGATGAAAGCTCATTATGCCAAGATTGATTGTTACACAAGGTCTGTTCAGCTTACACACCCATTTGGCAAGATAGTCACTGTCTCCACTAGAGTTGCAAAGCGCCAACTCTATTCTCTTAATGCCAGCCCTCTTCCAGACCTTGAAGATATTCCGGTAGTCCGTGACTTTCTGGATGTCTTTCCAGAGGAACTGCCAGGTATTCCACCTGACAGAGATGTAGAGTTTGTCATAGATCTTATCCTAGGAACCGCTCCAATCTCTAGGAGACCTTACAAGATGGCACCCTTAGAACTAGATGAGCTTAACAAACAACTCGATGAATCCTTGCAAAAGGGTTTCATCCGTCCTAGTTCTTCTCCCTGGGCTTGCCCCGTCCTCTTCGTCAAGAAGAAGGATGGTACGAACCGGATGGTTGTAGATTATCGTCCCGTTAATTTGGTCACGATAAAGAACAAGTATCCGCTCCCCAGGATCAACGACCTGTATGATCAGCTCGCTGGATCCTCAGTCTTTTCAAAGATGGATTTGAGGTTAGGCTACCACCAAATCAAGATCAGAAATGGGGACATTCCTAAGACGGCTTTTGTCACTCGTTATGGCCAGTACGAGTACACCGTCATGTCCTTTGGTCTAACCAATGCTCCAGCTACATTCTCCTGCTTGATGAACTCGATCTTCATGGAGTACTTAGATAAGTTCGTCGTGGTTTACCTCGATGATATTCTTATTTACTCGAAGAATGAGGAAGAGCACGCCAAACATCTTAGACTTGTGTTAGAAAAACTCAGAGAGCACCGCCTTTATGCCAAGTTCTCCAAGTGCGAATTTTGGTTACCAGAAGTGACCTATCTCGGCCACGTAATCTCTGGTAAGGGCATTGCTGTCAATCCCGAGAGAGTTCAGGCCATTCTTGATTGGACTCCGCCTGAAATGGTTAAGTAAGTTAGGAGTTTCCTTTGCCTAGCCAGTTATTTTCGCCGCTTCGTTGAGAACTTCTCCAAAGTGGCCAAACCTCTCACGGAACTTCTCAAGAAATATAAAAAGTTTGAGTGGTCCCCACAGTGTGAGCACAGTTTTCAGGAACTGAAAAGACGCCTGACTTCTGCTCCCATACTTGTGCCACCGGATTTCACTAAAGACTTTGTTATCTACTGCGACGCTTCACGACAGGGACTAGGTTGCATTCTTATGCAAGATCGCCATGTGACTGCCTATGCATCTCGACAGTTGCATCGACATGAGGAGAATTATCCTACACATGATCTAGAGCTTGCAGCCGTGGTCTATGCACTTAAGACCTGGCGACATTACCTCCTTGGTAAGCGTTGCGACATTTACACCGACCACCAGAGTCTAAAGTATATCTTCACCCAACCAGATTTGAACCTTAGGCAAAGACGTTGGTTGGAGTTGATCTCAGATTACGACTTAGGGATTTCCTACACCCGAGGCAAGGGAAATGTCATGGCTGATGCACTAAGTCGTAAGTCCTATTGCAACAATGTCATGTTGCAACAGGGCCAACCACTTCTCCATGAGGAATTCTATAAGCTAAACCTTCACATCGCTCCTCACGGATTCCTTTCTACCTTGGTGGCGAAACCTACTCTTGTGGATCAGATCATCTCTGCTCAGAAGTAGGATACGGGAATTTCCCGGATCAAGAGAAACATTAACAAGGGATTTGGTGGTAGTTTCTCTATAGATGATCGTGGTGTTGTTTTCTTTGAGAGTCGCTTGGTGGTTCCCAAGAATCAACATCTTCGACAATTAATCCTTAAGGAGGCGCATGAATCTCCTCTGACGACTCATCCCGGTAGTACTAAGATGTATCAGGACCTACGCCAGTGGTTCTGGTGGACTAGGATGAAGAGAGAACTGCTTTGTTTATTGCTAACTGCGACGTTTGTCATCGCGTTAAGGCAGAGCATCAAAGGCCTGCTGGCACCCTTCAACCTCTAGCTATTCCTGAGTGGAAATGGGATAAAGTTGGTATGGACTTCATCACTGGTTTTCCCAGGACCAAGAGAGGGAATAATGCTATCCTCGTAGTCATTGATCGTCTTTCCAAAGTGGCTCACTTCCTACCTCTTCGAGAGAGTATCACTGCTAGTCAGCTCGCTGACTTATATATTTCTTGAATAGTGTCACTTCATGGTGTTCCACTAAAGATCAATTCAGACCGTGGTAGTCTTTTCACTTCTCATTTTTGGGAGAGTTTCCAAACTGCCATGGGCACCCATCTTTCCTTCAGTACCGCTTTCCACCCTCAATCAAGTGGTCAGGTGGAAAGGGTCAACCAAATTCTTGAAGACATGCTTAGAGCTCGTGTTATCTCATTCGGTATGGATTGGGAGAAGTGTCTTCCCTTCGCCGAGTTTGCTTATAACAACAGCTACCAATCCAGCCTCCAGAAAGCTCCATTTGAGGTTCTGTATGGACGAAGATGTCGAACACCTTTGAACTGGTCAGAAACCGGTGAAAGACAATTGTTTGGACCGGACAAGATCCAGGAGGCAGAAGAGCAAGTTCGCATCATTCGTGAGAATTTAAAAACAACCCAATCTCGTCAAAAGAGCCAGTATGACCATCGTCATAAGGAAGTGGCTTATGAAGTTGGCGACAAGGCTTACCTTTGGGTTACCCCTTTGAAGGGTACCCATCGTTTCTGTATCAAGGGCAAGTTGGCTCCTTGTTACATTGGTCCTTTTCGCATTCTCGCTAAACGAGGAGAGGTTGCCTACCAGTTGGAACTACCCCCACATCTTTCTCGAGTACATGATGTCTTCCATGTCTCTCAACTCAGGCGTTGCTTCTCGGATCCCATCCGCGGAGTAGACCACGAAACGCTTGATCTCCAAGATAACCTCACTTATCAAGAGTACCCTGTTTGCATCCTTGATCAAGCAGAGCGAGTCACCCGACGTCATAACATCAAGTTTCTCAAGGTTCAGTGGTCTCATCATTCCGAGAGCGAAGCTACCTGGGAGCGTGAAGGTCGTCTTCGACTTGAGTACCCCACTTTCTTTCCGCCGACTCTTGAATCTCGGGACGAGATTTTTTTGAGTGGGGGCGAGTTGTCACATCCCTAGTTCTGGTATGACCTAGACCAGCTAGTCATTTTTGCATCATGTTTAAATTCCATTTAAATTTGAATTGGGGATTGATAAACCCTAGCACAAATGCAATTGAAATTGGTTCAACCAAAATATTTCCAATGACCTCAAAATATCCTTTTAAAATGTTCATGATTTATGGAAAAAGGTGAAAGCCTTTACCAGAGATGATGCATATATTTCCAGGACATTTTGGTCATTGAATTAAATCATTAGGGTATTTGAGTTGGAGTTTAAAATTTACCATTAAATATTGGTTGCTCTAAATATTCTGAAATTTGTTGTGTGGTTTGAAAATAATTCAAATATTCCTCACAAAAATTTACAAAATTAACCAAAGTGTTTTGGTTAGTATTTTATTTGCAAAACAGTAGCAGAAATTAGAAAAACCGAAACAAATAAGAGAGAGAGGGAGAAAGCACTTACCTGTCGCTCACCTGGCAGCCCATCTAGCCGGCCCAGCCCACCAGGGGCAAGGAGGTCTTCTTCCTCCCACCAGTCGGATGCACAGCGCGTGCCCGACGCGCGCACGGCCACCGCAAGCCACCTCCTGCCTCCCTGCTTGCTCCCGCGACCCCTGGAGATGCCACGCAGACCCCCTCGACTCTCTCTCACTCTCCCTCGCTCTCACCCCCTTTCCTGGATCTTTCTCCCTCTCATCCGAGCGAGCACGTCGCCGCCGATCGCTGCTGCCGCGGCCACCGTCTCCGCCTCGCCCCTCTGACGTGTCTACGAGCTCTGGGACGTTGTCCTCGTCTTCTCCACCGAGCCAGGCAAGCCGGGACGCACCGTAGCGTCCTCATCGTGCTCGCCTTCGACATCGGGCGCCGCCGATCGCCGTCGACGATTCGTCGTCCACAGCCCGTCCCCGAGCTCGCCAGCTGCACCAACAGAATCGCTGTGAGCTACTAGTCATTTCCCCCATCCTTCCCTGCTTGATTTCTTCCTCCAGCCTCATCGCTCATGAAACCGAGGCCGCCGTCCGCCATGGCCGGCGAGCCCGCGCTCCAGAGCCTCTCCTGCTCGCTCCAGGGGCACTGACATGCTCCTGGCGCCTCCAGGAGGCCGCCTAGCCACTCCGTTTGCTCGCTCAAGCGCTCCAGCCGCAACCCCGGACTCACCCGAACTCCGGCGCCGCCACGAGCTCACTTCCGGCAAGCTCCGTCCACCCCATGGCCTCCCACGTGCTCCGTTAGATGCGCGCGAGTGCCAGCCACCCTCAGCAACCATCCGCGCATCGAATGGACGCCGGAGCAGCGTTTCCGGCGAGCGTCCGCCGCGGTTTTGGTCGCCGCCGGCCAAACTCCGGCGGGCTGACATGGCACTTGATTAATTAGCACTAATCACATATTAGTTTAACTCCAAGGGTCAATGACAGACGGGCCCCACCGGTTTAGTTAACCAGCTAACGTAATTAGTTAGAATTAATTTAATTCGACTGGACCCACACATCAGCCTCTATAGTTGACACCGTGTCACTAACCAGTGGGTCCCACTGGTCAGGTTTGACCTGGGCCGTGCCCGTTGACCTGCTGACGTCATGATGATGTCAGGCTGACGCAATATTTCCTTTCTGGAATTTAAATAAATCTTAAATGATTTATTATTTTCAGAAAATGCCCAAAACATCAAAAATTCATAGAAATTCAATCGTTACTCAGATTTAAATAATTTATATATGAAAAATTATCAGAAAAATTCAATCTATCCATCTGTACCATTTTCATGCATGACAAACCAACCTATACATGCTGTATATATGAAAATACATGTATGGCATTTATAAGAGCTTATTTTGGAGTTGCATTTGAAACTTTGGTTCAAATGGACTTCATGCAAATGAATGCTAGTTGCATTAACTCAAACAAACATCACATACTCATGCCATGATCATGCATCATATTCTTTCATATGCTTGTGTTTGATTGTCGACACCGTTCCTTCTCGATAGGTCCTGCTCCGGAGACCGATCCAGAGTACCTATCAGAGGAGCAGTGCCCCCCTATTGATCTACCAGGCAAGCAAACCCCCTTGTTCATTCCGATACAATCCTACTCTCTCGCTCCTGCTCTCATTTATTGCATTAGGACAACAATGATTCAACTGCTACTTTATGCTGCGGTAGTTGAACCCATTCCTCTACATGACCTGTCATTGCCACAGTAAATAGTTAAAACCCACTAGCATGTGTAGGAGTTGATTGAGCCATGTTGTGTTCTTGCCATGCCATGCCTGCTATTGCTTAGAGTTGTGTCAGGTCTGATTCATCGGGAATGAATTGGAGTGGTACGATATGTTCTGGTGCTGAGAGTTAAGCGTGTGAACACGATTTGGTAAAGGTAGCGGTGAGAGACCATGTAGGAGTACATGGTGGGTTGTCTCACTGGAACCGTCCTTCAGAATTGAGTTCTGTGTAAGTTGTCCAATGACCATTTACTACCACACATTGGGCTCCGGGCGCTCCAAGCTCTCTCGACTTATTAGCCAACTTGATCTCTGTCCAGGAGTTGCAAATAGTTTCTGGTGTTTGTAGGTAGTGTTAGTAGTCTACCAAGTGGCACCCGGCCAGGTGGGCTTGGGACAGATGTGACGCCCGGGTAATTAAGCTATAGTAACCTCTGCTAATGATGCCACGTCACCTCAATTTCTGTTGCTAATCTCGTGTTAGTTCAAAAACCGATTCAAATTCAAATTTAGAAATATGGCAAACAACAAAAGTTTTCAAAAGGTCAAAACTAAAATGTTCTTATTCTGACAAATAATTCACAAGATATATTGGTGGAGAAAACAAGTTTTTATAAAATGTTTAAATGCACTAAACTAATTAAATTAGTAGCTATAACCAAAAATCAAATGCTTTTTGTAATATATAAAATATTAAACTAATTTATTTGGGAGCCCAAGTATTTGTGGCATTAGCATAAGTAGTAACACTATTTTAGGAACAAATTATATGTTTTATAAAACTTTAGTAAATAGAAAATAAAATAAAACAGTAAAGAGAAAATAGATAAAAGAATAACAAACCAAAGAAAAAAAAGAAGACAAAAGCCCCCCTCCCATGGGCCTCGGCCCACCAGGGCACCGCCTAGGCCGGCCCACCCTCCTACAACTAACCCCCCCCCACGAACCAAACCCTAACCGCATCCCCCCCCGCACTCCCCCCCCACGTCCTGGATTGGGGCGGCGCCCCTGCACTCGCTGCGCCCCGACCCCGACGATCGCGCCCCGTCCACTGCCGCTCGAGGGCCACCTCAACTCGCCGGACCGCTTCGCCATCGCCGGAGCACTTCCCCGCCAGACTGCATCCCCTGCGTCACGTCGTCTCCGCCCTCCTCCTCGCCCCCATTGCCCCTGACCCTACGACCCCGGTGAGGCCAAAGCCTCCACTCCCTCCTCTCTGTCCCCCTCGCGCGCCCTGCAGCCACCGTGACCACACCCCGTTCGCCCCTGCTCGACCCAGCGCGCGCACACGCGCTCCCGCGCGACCCCGCGCGCGCGACCCATGCCATCCAGCCAAGAGTCGGCCGTGTCCCGCACCACCGTACGCGCTCACGCCGGCCGCGCCCCGTGCCGCCCCCTACTCGAGTGCGTGGTCGCTGCGCTACTGCGCTGCCGCCGCCGTGCCCCGATTCCCCTGCTCGCCGCGCCCATGGCCCCGCTGTTGCCGCCCATGTCCCGCCTTCAGTCGCCCTGCTGCGTGCCGGCAGCCATGACCCCCTGCACCGCGCTAACGGCCCCCCCTGCATCTCGCTGCCTCGCCCGCGCCATGCTGCCGCGCCGCCAACCTCTGCCCCGTCGCGCTGTGGCCGCACCGGTTCCGCCCTCCGCTGCCGCGGCACGACCGCACGCCCGTGCCCCGCTCCACTACTGCCGCTGCTGCTGCTCGTCCGCCAACCCGCGGCGCCCAGGCGGGTGCGCACCCACGGGTCGGCGCCCGACGCCCAGCGCCTGTTTGGCCCCTCTGGGCCACTGACAGGAGGGCCCCACCTCCAGAACATTTCCATAAAAAAACTTTAGATAAATAAATAAATAAATATAATAATAAAAATATATTAAATAAATAATTAATTAAATTAATAAATCCTAATTAACTTGTTAGTTTAATTAAACAATAATTAGTTAGTTAAACCCTAATTAGACTAAACAGTCAATGACGAACGGGACCCACACGTCAGTTGACCAGTCAACGCCTCTATTGACTGCTGACGTCATGCTGACGTCAGTGTGCACTGTTTTGGATAATGTTAAATTAAAATAATTAAATAAATTCTAAAAATGATTTAAATCTTTTAAAATTAATAGAAAATAAACCGTAGCTCGGATGGAAAAACTTTGTACATGAAAGTTGCTCAGAACGACGAGACGAACCCGGATACACAGCCCGCTCGTACGCCACGCATCCCTAACCTATCGAACTCGCAACTTTCCCCCTCCGGTTCATTTGTCCGAAAACGCGAAACACCGGGAATACTTTCCCGGATGTTTTCCCCCTTCGCCGGTATCACCTCATACCGCGTTAGGGCACACCTAGCTTCACGCTTTGTCATGTCATGCATCGTCATGCATTTGTTTGCATTATATTTATTGGTTCTTCCCCCTCTTCTCTCGCTAGACACCGAGACCGGCGCTGCTGCTACCCAGTACGACTACGGAGTTGATGACCCCTCTCTCTTGCCAGAGCAACCAGGCAAGCAAACCTCCCTTGAGCATTCCGATATCACCCATTTCTTTCCCTCTCATGCTTGCATTAGAACTGCTGCTGCTTTCTGTATGATCCTACTCTGATGCATAGCCTGTTGTTGTTACCTGCTTTCATACCTTACCTGCTTATCCTAAACTGCTTAGTATAGGTTGGTTAGAGATCCATCAGTGACCCCCACCTTGTCCATGTTGCCCCGCTTTATGTTCGATGACGCGATCAACGTGATCGACGTCCAGGCCCCGACACCGCACATCACCCCCCCCCTAGTTGTACGACTCTACAGAGTTACTATCAAGTGCCGAGGGTGAACCTCATACATCACTCCTGATGAGATCTTTGTAATGTAGCTATACGGTCGAGGTCATCGAGGGTGATTTCCTCCTTAACCACTTCCGTTACGGCTCTATTGTGCAACCCCTCAAGTGTGAACCTCGAGGGTGGATCCTCTTACGTTCACCTTGATGATAACATCGAGTGGAATTCTCTGGGGGTGATTCCTCGGGTTTTCCCCTTGGTGTTAGACGCACAGTTACTATGGTTACTATGACCTTACACTGAGCCATGTTACTAAAGACGGGTCGACCCTGAGGGGTACCCGCGCGAGCTTAATAGCGAGTGATGTGGAGTCGGGTTGACCTGGAAGGTGCCCGCGAGATACTTACGAGGCGTGGCCAGGCATTCTTAGCCCTTGCTGCTAGTACTCGAGACGGGGCAACGAGGTCACATCGATTGTGAGTCTCCGCTCGTCACCGCGCGTTCCTAATCCACTACGATTTGGATATTTGATCCGAGGGACCTCTGGCCTGATAGCACTAACCATCACGTGGGCTTAGTATGGGCGTTCTGCGTCGTATACATCAGCCGAAGCTTAATAGACGTCAGTGACTGAGCGGCGCGCGCCGGGTTGGACTAGAAAGCACCTACCTTGTTGAAGGAGGTAGCTAGGTCTGCTCACTGGCCGCGTACGCAACATGCAGGAGTTCCCGGCCAGATGGCCCATGACCCCTGGGGGCATAGGTTTAGTCCGGTGTGCTGGCCTCTCTATTAAGCCTAGGTCGGGTTGCGGTGTATTGTTTGGCCGAGGCCGGGCATGACCCAGGAAAGTGTGTCCGGCCGGAGTTAATCAAGCGTGGTGGGTAAGTTGGTGCACCCCTGCAGGGAAGAAAACATCTATCGATAGCCTGTCCTACGGTAACGGATACTTGGAGTTGTATCCTGATCGATACAACTAGAACTGGATACTTGAGATGAGACATGGAGATGAGACTTGGATATGAGATGATAACTGGATAGTATGGCTCTGGGATTGCTTTCTCGCAGGGAGTTGAGGAAGGATCTCTGGCCGAGGTTGATAACAGTACTGCTACTTTACTTTATGCTACTCTACTGCCTCTTGTTGCTGCAAGATGGTGGTTTCCAGAAGATGCTAGTCTTCGATAGCCTAGACTTTCCCCCTTCTCTTCTGGCATTCTGCAGTTTAGTCCACATATACAACCCTTTCCCTTTGATACAGATGCATACTTAGTTTAGATCTGATGTAAGTCTTGCGAGTACTTTGGATGAGTACTCACGGTTGCTTTGCTACTTCTTTTCCCCCATACCCGATTGTTGCGACCAGATGACGGATCCCAAGAGCCAGACGATGCCACGGATGACTACTGCTACCCCGAGGGTGCCTACTACTACATGACGACCGCCGACGACTTGGAGTAGTTAGGAGGCTCCCAGGCAGGAGGCCTTGCCTTTTCGATCAATGTTGCTTTTGTGCTAGCCTTCTCAAGGCAAAGCTTGTTTAACTTATGTCTGTACTCAGATATTGTTGCTTCCGCTGACTCTTGTGTATTCGAGCTTATGTATTCGAGACCTCGAGGCCCCTACCTTGTAATATAAGGCTTGTATTATTTTAATTTGTGTCTAGAGTTGTGTTGTGATATCTTCCCGTGAGTCCTTGATCTTGATCGTACACATTTGCGTGTATGATTAGTGTACGGTCAAATCGAGCGCGTCACAGGTTGGTATCAGAGCCGACTGCCTGTAGGATCCGCCTTTCCAACTCCTTGGCCGAAGTTGAGTCTAGTCACTGAAAAACTTTTACTAACATTGGTTGTGTGTCTTACGGGCCCACGTCGCCATATGGGTGGTATTAGGATCTTTTACTCCTCGTCTATACTCTGGGACCCTAATCTCTCTTCTATTCGGGTTAAATGGTTTTACTAACTCGAACATTAGGATCTCGTGATCACATCCGCCCGAAGAGCCCCTTATTTCAGATGATCGCCTGCTGCATCAGAAGATTCCAAAGATACTCAACGATTTTCTCTCGAGACTTTGTGCCTGTTGCCTTTGCAATTCCCTACCACCGAAATATCCTTATGGATAACTAAATACACTTGTTGTTCATACAATCATTCCCAGCTGCTCTTGTTATTACAAGATACATCGAATTATTCTCCGACTTTTTAAGAATCCTTTGAGCTTACTGCCTTGCAGTTCCTTGTCATCTGAATACCCCTACGAATAATTCCTCTCTATTACCGAAGATTCTTCATCCCCAGTTGTTTGAGTGTTTCACAAAAATCTTCGAAATCCTATTCGTTCTTGTGAAGATCCTCAACAGCCTATTGTTCTTGAATTTCTTGCTTGCTTGCATTATGGTTAATACCATAAGTCTAGTAATCTTATTGTCATCCGTTGTCATTATCATTTTGAGTCCGTAGATACAATATGTTGCGAATGCTCGCAATCCTCAATCAGATCCTAGAATTCATCCTTCCAGCTCAGACGTCATTTTAACATGTGCTGGATCTCGACCAATCAAATCACCATCGATTGTACCCCTATGGCTATTCTACCTATCCATCCCTAATCAGAGCATTGCTTCTGATCCCTTGTCTTGGAATTCATAATTCCTTTGCAATTGAGCCTTGAGTTACTCAGTTGTTTCTATAATTTGATCTCCTTGCATTCTCTCTTCCTCTGGTTGAATACTGATGCTCACATCAAATCCCTTGTGGACCACAAGACCCCCCCCCCCATTTTTCGGATTTTATCCGACAACGCCCTTCATATTCAATAAGCTTGTGAGCCTTTCCTCGGATACGTAATGCTTTTGGTAAATTGTATCCTCCACTTTCACAAGCATGCTCTACTACCGAGCTTGAGTTATTATTCTTGAAATTTATGATATATGTTCCTAAGATGCCCCGATGGGTTGAACCTATGCCTTCCCTAATCTGTGAGAACTCGAAAGTTATGCGGATTATACTCTACTGGTTTTCGTCAGATAAAATTTCAATACTACAGCTTCACCAAGAGCGAGAAGTAAAATGAAAGGTTATGCATTGTAGAAGTGGGAGTCAACCCTGAACCTTGTGTTCATGCCCACGGACACGGTGTGGAACTTATCATGAAAGCTTCTTGCAAGGATATTTAATCATTTGGGTAATTCTTCCGGTATCGTAAATTGGATCCCTTGCAGTTATGGTCCCGACCATATTTCCTCCTTGATCCCATTTACTGGGTAAGTTAAAATTACTTATCCTCTACAAAAAAAAATCCCTTGTCCAACCTCTACTCCGATTTACCTTCTGGCATTACACCTAGTACTTGATACTGGGAAGCTTTATACCCCATCACATCATTCCTAGCCTAATCGGCTATATGTTTGTCATGTCAACTTTTTAACTATGCTACCTGGTCCTTATGCCCAGAGCAACTTCCAGCGATGAGCTAAGCTTACGTTGATCTTCCTCATCTTATCATTTCACCTCGAACAACAATCTTGACTTTGAGCTTGTGTCAAATCCGTGGTTCTCATAGCCCTTCACTTCTTCCTTCCTTCTCTGCTCGGTGACATCTTCATGAAATCTCTCGACAAATGTGTCGTGATCATCATCAACATTCTGAGCTTTTCCAGGATATCAATCGAATTCATGGTGAGAAATACAATCCCCCCCTCGATGATTTATGTTATCATCATAACATTCTTGCCTTCCCCAACACAAACTTGTTCATATAATTTCGGAAATACATCCTTTTGGCATGTCGATGGATTGTGGCTGAGCCCGTCGGCCACACCCTCATCTTTTCCCTGCTAAAATTGTATGACTTATTTTCTAAGTTGTTTCCGATGGATCCTTGGTGTATCCAAAGTCCGACCTTTCTTGAAGACCATGTCAATGCTATCTCGCAGCTTGTCTGTGGTACTCCGATTTTCAATGATCCCAATGCTAAATGTTTCCTGCTCAATTACCCAAACACCACTTTATGGGTAATGTCATGAAATTCCTCTCCTCTTACCTAAGTGGTTTTCTACCTTCTATCCGGTATTGGATATCATACTCTGCTTGTTCTTGGGAAGGATATACCCCTGAAATATGTGTTTAAGCACATTTCCCTTTCCATTGTTCTGTTTAATATGATAATCATATTTTCCTTTCCATTGTTCTGTTCAACCTTCTTGAGGTTTATATGATCTAAGAAGTAATACGTCACTGCTTTTATAAACACCTCGATGTACTACTTGGTCAGAATACGCCTGTTACTATTGATGGTGGCATTCCGGTAGCCACCGATGGACGAGAACTTTGCCTATTGGTCCGCCTCGTTCAACGAGCAGGAAAATGGTTCTCTTCGTCCCTCGCCCTTGGTACCAACGTTGTTGCCGACATAACTGACAGGCTACCCTCTGACATGCCTTGCTATCATAATCGTGCAAGATGTCAGCACTCTTCCTACTTTTAACCCACATGGTGAGCCCATAACCCACAGTTCCATAGGATCGAAACCTGACTCTCCTGTACCCCCTATTTCTAAGGTTATTCCTCATGCTTGGCTTCGTATCATGTCACGAACCACCTTCCGAGTGATGATCTATTCCTGATGCTCTGAACTGCTTTCTCACACTCGTTTCAGGCACCGAACGATTGTCTATCCGCTTGAAACTTCTTATGGTACCTTCTTGCTCTCAATGACTTTCTTGAATTTCAACTCGAGAGATGCCTCTATGCCACGTTCACTGGGATAGCCCCCACGTACCTATCTTATGTTCAGCTCCGTCCTTTCCGAGTCTTTCCCCCTTACTCTACCTCCTAAAATCTCAGGACGAGATTTCTTGCAGTGGAGGAGAATTGTGACACCCGGGTAATTAAGCTACAGTAACCTCTGCTAATGATGCCACGTCACCTCGATTTCTGTTGCTAATCTCGTGTTAGTTCAAAAACCGATTCAAATTCAAATTTAGAAATATGGCAAACAACAAAAGTTTTCAAAAGGTCAAAACTAAAATGTTCTTATTCTGACAAATAATTCACAAGATATATTGGTGGAGAAAACAAGTTTTTATAAAATGTTTAAATGCACTAAACTAATTAAATTAGTAGCTATAACCAAAAATCAAATGCTTTTTGTAATATATAAAATATTAAACTAATTTATTTGGGAGCCCAAGTTATTGTGGCATTAGCATAAGTAGTAACACTATTTTAGGAACAAATTATATATTTTATAAAACTTTAGTAAATATAAAATAAAATAAAACAGTAAAGAGAAAATGGATAAAAGAATAACAAACCAAAGAAAAAAAGAAGAAGACAAAAGCCCCCCTCCCATGGGCCTCGGCCCACCAGGGCACCGCCTAGGCCGGCCCACCCGCCTACAACTAACCCCCCCCCACGACAAACGCTTAAGCATCCCCCGCACTCCCCCACAGACGTCCTGGATTGGGGCGGCGCCCCTGCACTCGCTGCGCCCCGACCCCGATGACCGCGCCCCGTCCACTGCCGCTCGAGAGCCACCTCGACTCGCCGGACCGCTTCGCCATCGCCGGAGCACTTCCCCGCCAGACTGCATCCCCTGCATCACGTCGTCTCCGCCCTCCTCCTCGCCCCCCATTGCCCCTGACCCTACGACCCCGGTGAGGCCACGGCCTCCACTCCCTCCTCTTTGTCCCCCTCGCGCGCCCTGCAGCCACCGTGACCACACCCCGTTCGCCCCTGCTCGACCCAGCACGCGCCCACGCGCTCCCCTGCGACCCCGCGCGCGCGACCCGCGCCATCCAGCCAAGAGCCGGTCGTGTCCCGCGCCACCGTACACACTCGCGCCGGCCACGCCCCGCGCCGCCCCCTGCTCGCGCGCGTGGTCACTGCGCTACTGCGCTGCCGCCGACGTGCCCTGATTCCCCTGCTCGCCGCGCCCATGGCCCCGCTGTCGCCGCCCACGTCCCGCCTTCGGTCGCCCTGCTGCGCGCCGGTAGCCATGATCCCCTGCACCACGCAAGCCGCCTCCCCTGCATCTTGCTGCCTCGCCCGCGCCATGCAGCCGCGCCGCCAACCTCTGCCCCGTCGCGCTGTGGCCGCACCGGTTCCGCCCTCCGCTGCCGCGGCACGACCGCACGCCCGTGCCCCGCTCCACTGCTGCCGTTGTTGCTGCTCGTCTGCCAACCCGCGGCGCCCAGGCGGGTGCGCACCCATGGGCCGGCGCCCGCCGCCCAACGCCTGTTTGGCCCCTCTGGGCCATTGACAGGAGGGCCCCGCCTCCAGAACATTTCCATAAAAAAAAGTTTAGATAAATAATATATTAATAAAAATAATATATTAAACAAATACTTAAATTAATTAATTAAATTAATTAATCTAATTAACTTCTTAGTTTAGTTAAACAATAATTAGTTAGTTAAACCCTAATTAGACTAAACAGTCAATGATGAACGGGACCCACACGTCAGT
The DNA here is from genome assembly GCF_003073215.2 of Triticum urartu. Classification (NCBI taxonomy): domain Eukaryota; kingdom Viridiplantae; phylum Streptophyta; class Magnoliopsida; order Poales; family Poaceae; genus Triticum; species Triticum urartu. The sequence goes on along the minus strand of NC_053025.1, from coordinate 289,379,064 downwards.
TGACCAGTCAACGCCTCTGTTGACTGCTGACGTCATGCTGACGTCAGCGTGCACTGTTCTGGATAATGTTAAATTAAAATAATTAAATAAATTCTAAAAATGATTTACATCTTTTAAAATTAATATAAAATAAACCGTAGCTCGGATGGAAAAACTTTGTACATGAAAGTTGCTCAGAACGACGAGACAAACCCGGATACGCAGCCCGCTCGTCCGCCACGCATCCCTAACCTATCGAACTCGCAACTTTCCCCCTCCGGTTCATTTGTCCGAAAACGCGAAACACCGGGAATACTTTCCCGGATGTTTTCCCCCTTCGTCGGTATCACCTCATACCGCGTTAGGGCACACCTAGCTTCACGCTTTGTCATGTCATGCATCGTCATGCATTTGTTTGCATTATATTTATCGTTTCTTCCCCCTTTTCTCTCGCTAGACACCGAGACCAACGCCGTTGCTACCCAGTACGACTACGGAGTTGACGACCCTCTCTCTTGCCAGAGCAACCAGGCAAGCAAACCTCCCTTGAGCATTCCGATATCGCCCATTTCTTTCCCTCTCATGCTTGCATTAGAACTGCTGCTGCTTTCTGTATGATCCTACTCTGATGCATAGCCTGTTGTTGTTACCTGCTTTCATACCTTACCTGCTTATCCTAAACTGCTTAGTATAGGTTGGTTAGAGATCCATCAGTGACCCCCACCTTGTCCCAGTTGCCCCGCTTTATGTTCGATGACGTGATCAATGTGATCGACGTCCAGGCCCCGACACCGCACATCACCCCCCCTAGTTGTACAACTCTACAGAGTTACTATCGAGTGCCGAGGGTGAACCTCATACATCACTCCTGATGAGATCTCTGTAGTGTAGCTATACGGTCAAGGTCATCGAGGGTGATTTCCTCCTTAACCACTTCCGTTATGGCTCTATTGTGCAACCCCTCAAGTGTGAACCTCGAGGGTGGATCCTCTTACGTTCACCTTGATGATAACATCGAGTGGAATTCTCCAGGGGTGATTCCTCGGGTTTTCCCCTTGGTGTTAGACGCACAGTTACTATGGTTACTATGACCTTACACTGAGCCATGTTACTAAAGATGGGTCGACCCTGAGGGGTACCCGCGCGAGCTTAATAGCGAGTGATGTGGAGTCGGGTTGACCTGGAAGGTGCCCGCGAGATACTTATGAGGCATGGCCGGGCATTCTTAGCCCTTGCCGCAAGTACTCGAGACGGGGCGACGGGGTCACATTGATCGTGAGTCTCCGCTCGTTACCGCACGTTCCTAATCCCCTACGATTTGGATATTTGATCCGAGGGGCCTCTGGCCTGATAGCACTAACCATCACGTGGGCATAGTATGGGCGTTCTGTGTCATATACATCAGCCGAAGCTTAATAGACGTCAGCGACTGAGCGGCGCGCGCTGGGTTGGACTGGAAGGCACCTACCTTGTTGAAGGAGGTAGCTAGGTCTGCTCACCGGCCGCGTACGCAACGTGCAGGAGTTCCCGGGGAGATGGCCCATGACCCCTGGGGGCATAGGTTTAGTCCGGCGTGCTGGCCTCTCTATTAAGCCTAGGTCGGGTTGCAGCGTATTGTTTGGCCGAGGCCGGGCATGACCCAGGAAAGTGTGTCCGGCCAGAGTTAATCGAGCGTGGTGGGTAAGTTGGTGCACCCCTGTAGGGAAGAAAACATCTGTCGATAGCCTGTCCTACGATAATGGATACTTGGAGTTGTATCCCGATCGATACAACTAGAACTGGATACTTGAGATGAGACATGGAGATGAGACTTGGATATGAGATGATAACTGGATAGTATGGCTCTGGGATTGCTTTCTCGCAGGGAGTCGAGGAAGGATCTCTGGCCGAGGTTGATAACATTACTGCTACTTTACTTTATGCTACTCTACTCCCTCCTGTTGCTGCAAGATTGTGGTTTCCAGAAGATGCTAGTCTTCGATAGGCTAGACTTTCCCCCTTCTCTTCTGGCATTCTGCAGTTTAGTCCACATATACAACCCTTTCCCTTTGATACAGATGCATACTTAGTTTAGATCTGATGTAATTCTTGCGAGTACTTCGGATGAGTACTCACGGTTGCTTTGCTACTTCTTTTCCCCCATACCCGATTGTTGCGACCAGATGACGGATCCCAAGAGCCAGACGATGCCACGGATGACTACTGCTACCCCGAGGGTGCCTACTACTACATGACGACCGCCGACGACTTGGAGTAGTTAGGAGGCTCCCAGGCAGGAGGCCTTGCCTTTTCGATCAATGTTGCTTTTGTGCTAGCCTTCTCAAGGCAAAGCTTGTTTAACTTATGTCTGTACTCAGATATTGTTGCTTCCGCTGACTCTTGTGTATTCGAGCTTATGTATTCGAGCCCTTAAGGCCCCTGCCTTGTAATATAAAGCTTGTATTATTTTAATTTGTGTCTAGAGTTGTGTTGTGATTTCTTCCCGTGAGTCCTTGATCTTGATCGTACACATTGCGTGTATGATTAGTGTACGATCAAATCGAGGGCGTCACAACAGACTAGGCACAGTGGCACGCTGTACCAAGTGGCACCCGGATGGTGGGCTTGGGAACCCTGCTCACATCGTTCGGGGCTGTGAGCGACACCCCGGCCGGATCTCCTTGCGGATGGAACCCGAATAGGCGATAAACCTGGATGAGAGACTTGTGTGGTTAGTCAGGTCGTGGCCGACACCCTCGCTAGGCTTCCGCTTGAAGGTTGCCGAGGTACATGACATGTACATGGTGATAAGTGGTGAGAGTGTGTGTGAAGAAGTACACCCCTGCAGGGTTATCATGATCTATTCGAATAGCCGTGTCCTCGGTTATGGACTTCTTGGATGCTTACGTGGTACATAGACAACTTAAAGTGGATACTCTAAAATGCTCAGGACACTCGATTGGCCGGCATGTGTTTCACTTCGTTCCTGTGTCTGTCCCTTCGGGGAAATGTCACGTGGTGACATCCGGAGTCCTGCCTAGCCTGCTATAGCCCGGGATCCCCGGAGTCCTGTTAGCCCAGTGCTATAGCCCGGAGTCACACGCTGCTGACCGACATGCTCGATGTGAATCATGTATGCCTGTCCCCGTAGGTTAGTGCCGCTTGGGTTCACGACTAGCCATGTCGGCCCGGGTTCTCTGTCATATGGATGCTAGCGAGACAATCATATACGTGAGCCAAAAGGCGCAAACGGTCCCGGGCCAGGCTAAGGCGACACCCGTGGGAATACTGTGCGTGAGGCCGCAAAGTGATATGAGGTGTTACCGGCTAGATCGATGTGACTTGGAATCAGGGTCCCGACAGCTTTGGTATCAGAGCCTGACTGCCTGTTGGATTACCAAGCCAACCTGGTCGAAGTTGAGTCTAGAAATTATTTAGTTATGTAAGGTTATTGATTGTGGAAGGGAACGTAAGGCTATTTTTACTCCTTATACCTCATGCCCATCTGATCTGAGTCATCCTATCCTTCCTACGGGGTTAAGGAACTAGGCTTCCTTTTCCGTCTATCAGGATCACGTGTTACTACTCCGTAGTCTCTAAGGGTTGGTTGATCTGAGTCTTATCCCAGTTCAAGTACTTCCGGTGTACTCTGTTTAGTAATATCTCAGAACCTTGAGTGATGATGTTGATTATGGTACTACCCTGTCTTTTGCAGAATGTCTCATTTTGAGCATTTTACTGCCGTTATGCTGCCGGGATTGTCCTAGGAGTTTGGGAGATACTAAATTTTTGTGCTAATCCTTATGATGATGCTGAATCCATCCTTGTTTTCCTTGGTTTCGTTCTTCAGGATGTTGCCGGTTAACCGAAGTTCTGTTGCTCATAGTCGGAACCACGGAGATGGTAGGGATGAGGATCCTCCCGACAAGCCTTCGTTGTTGAAGTTCATGCTAGAGGTTGAGAAGAACAAGCGAGAGACTAAACGCTTGTTAGCACGTATTGAGGAGAACACCTCCCATCAGTGCAAAGAGTCAGCGTCCATCTATGATTTCGTTGGTCTGAAACCACCTACCTTCCATCATTCCATTGAACCACTTGATGCAGATGACTGGCTCCGTAGTATCACACACAAGCTGCGTTCTACGAACGTAGCTGAAGGTGACAAGGTCACCTATGCTACTTATCACCTGGAATGTCCTGCTAGTCTTTGGTGGCAGAACTATGAGGCTATGCTTCCAGCTAGCCAGATAACCACCTGGAGAGATTTCACTAAGGCTTTTCGCGAGCATCACATTCCTCAGGCTCTCATTGACCGCAAGAGAGAAGATTTCTGTAGTTTCACCCAGGATAAGATGGCTGTTGATGCTTACAGTAGAGAGTTTGAAAACCTCGCCCGCTATGCTACAGAAGAGGTGTCCACAGATGCCAAGAAGCAGGCTAGGTTCCAGAAGGGTCTCAACCCCAAGTTGCGTCGTGATCTCCACTTGCATCATTGCAATACATTCCAGGCTCTTGTGAACAAGGCCATTAATGCAGAGACAGCTCAACTCACTTACGAGGAGTCTCGTAAGCACACCCGTGATTTGGGTTCTTCCTCCGGTTCTACTTCGCAGAAGCGCCGAATTTGGGTTCCGAACTCTGCTCTTCCACCCGGTTATTCACCGAGGCCCTCTTATGTGGCGCCTCACCCAGTTCAGTTACATGCTCCACCCAAGCCTGTTGGTAGACCGCTTGTCAAAGCGGGTCCACGTCCTACCTCAGGGACTTGCTTCACATGCGGAGAGCCAGGATACTATGCACGTGACTGCTCTCAAACCAATTATGCTCCACCCCAGCCTGAGAAGTCCGTTGGCCGTGGTAAGCCATCACGCAAGATGATCAGTGTCAAGTCAGCTCCCACTGAACGTGGATGTGTGCATCACGTCTCAGCTAGAGACTCCCATGACGATCCAGATGTCGTTCTTGGTACACTCCTTGTCAATTGCCATCCAGCATCGGTTTTGTTCGATACTGGAGCAACTCATTCCTTCATTTCCGAAAGCTACGCTAATTTGCACAACATGTCATTTTGTGATATGCCCTCTCCTCTAGTCATTCAAACTCCTGGATCCAAATGGAAAACTTCTAGTGTAAGCCATGGTAATGAAATCCTTGTTGACAGACTTGTATTCCTTGCATCACTTATAGCCCTCAAGTCTACAGATATTAACATCATCTTGGGTATGGACTGGATGAAAGCTCATTATGCCAAGATTGATTGTTACACAAGGTCTGTTCAGCTTACACACCCATTTGGCAAGATAGTCATTGTCTCCACTAAAGTTGCAAAGCGTCAACTCTATTCTCTTAATGCCAGCCCTCTTCCAGACCTTGAAGATATTTCGGTAGTCCGTGACTTTCCGGATGTCTTTCCAGAGGAACTGCCAGGTATTCCACCTGACAGAGATGTAGAGTTTGTCATAGATCTTATCCCAGGAACCGCTCCAATCTCTAGGAGACCTTACAAGATGGCACCCTTAGAACTAGATGAGCTTAAGAAACAACTCGATGAATCCTTGCAAAAGAGTTTCATCCGTACTAGTTCTTCTCCCTGGGCTTGCCCCGTCCTCTTCGTCAAGAAGAAGGATGGTACGGACCGGATGGTTGTAGATTATCGTCCCGTTAATTTGGTCATGATAAAGAACAAGTATCCACTCCCCAGGATCAACGACCTGTATGATCACCTCGCTGGATCCTCATTCTTTTCAAAGATGGATTTGAGGTTAGGCTACCACCAAATCAAGATCAGAAATGGGGACATTCCTAAGACGGCTTTTGTCACTCGTTATGGCCAGTACGAGTACACCATCATGTCCTTTGGTCTAACCAATGCTCCAGCTACATTCTCACGCTTGATGAACTCGATCTTCATGGAGTACTTAGATAAGTTCGTCGTGGTTTACCTCGATGATATTCTTATTTACTCAAAGAACAAGGAAGAGCACGCCGAACATCTTAGACTTGTGTTAGAAAAACTCAGAGAGCACCGCCTTTATGCCAAGTTCTCCAAGTGCGAATTTTGGTTACCAGAAGTGACCTATCTCGGCCACGTAATCTCTGGTAAGGGCATTGCTGTCAATCCCGAGAGATTTCAGGCCGTTCTTGATTGGACTCCGCCTGAAACGGTTAAGTAAGTTAGGAGTTTCCTTTGCCTAGCCAGTTATTTTCGCCGCTTCGTTGAGAACTTCTCCAAAGTGGCCAAACCACTCACGGAACTTCTCAAGAAAGTTAAAAAGTTTGAGTGGTCCCCACAGTGTGAGCACAGTTTTCAGGAACTGAAAAGACGCCTGACTTCTGCTCCCATACTTGTGCCACCGGATTTCACTAAAGACTTTGTTATCTACTGCGACGCTTCACGACAGGGACTAGGTTGCATTCTTATGCAAGATCGCCATGTGACTGCCTATGCATCTCGACAGTTGCATCCACATGAGGAGAATTATCCTACACATGATCTAGAGCTTGCAGCCGTGGTCTATGCACTTAAGACCTGGCGACATTACCTCCTTGGTAAGCGTTGCGACATTTACACCGACCACCAGAGTCTAAAGTATATCTTCACCCAACCAGATTTGAACCTTAGGCAAAGACGTTGGTTGGAGTTGATCTCAGATTACGACTTAGGGATTACCTACACCCCAAGCAAGGGAAATGTCATGGCTAATGCACTAAGTCGTAAGTCCTATTGCAACAATCTCATGTTGCAACAGGGCCAACCACTTCTCCATGAGGAATTCTATAAGCTAAACCTTCACATCGCTCCTCACGGATTCCTTTCTACCTTGGTGGCGAAACCTACTCTTGTGGATCAGATCATCTCTACTCAGAAGCGGGATACGGGAATTTCCCGGATCAAGAGAAACATTAACAAGGGATTTGGTGGTAGTTTCTCTATAGATGATCGTGGTGTTGTTTTCTTTGAGAGTCGCTTGGTGGTTCCCAAGAATCAACATCTTCGACAATTAATCCTTAAGGAGGCGCATGAATCTCCTCTCACGATTCATCCCGGTAGTACTAAGATGTATCAGGACCTACGCCAGAGGTTCTGGTGGACTAGGACAAAGAGAGAAACTGCTCAGTTTATTGCTAACTGCAACGTTTGTCGTCGCGTTAAGGCAGAGCATCAAAGGCCTGTTGGCACCCTTCAACCTCTATCTATTCCTGAGTGGAAATGGGATAAAGTTGGTATGGACTTCATCACTGGTTTTCCCAGGACCAAGAGAGGGAATAATGCTATCCTCGTAGTCATTGATCGTCTTTCCAAAGTGCCTCACTTCATACCTGTTCGAGAGAGTAACACTGCTAGTCAGCTCGCTGACTTATATATTTCTCGAATAGTGTCACTTCATGGTGTTCCACTAGAGATCAATTCAGACCGTGGTAGTCTTTTCACTTCTCATTTCTGGGAGAGTTTCCAAACTGCCATGGGCACCCATCTTTCCTTCAGTACCGCTTTCCACCCTCAATCAAGTGGTCAGGTGGAAAGGGTCAACCAAATTCTCGAAGACATGCTTAGAGCTTGTGTTATCTCATTTGGTATGGATTGGGAGAAGTGTCTTCCCTTCGCCGAGTTTGCTTATAACAACAACTACCAATCCAGCCTCCAGAAAGCGCCTTTTGAGGTTCTGTATGGACGAAGATGTTGAACACCTTTGAACTGGTCAGAAACCGGTGAAAGACAATTGTTTGGACCGGACAAGATCCAGGAGGCAGAAGAGCAAGTTTGCATCATTCATAGGAATTTGAAAACAACCCAATCTCGTCAAAAGAGCCAGTATGACCGTCGTCATAAGGAAGTGGCTTATGAAGTTGGCGACAAGGCTTACCTTTGGGTTACCCCTTTGAAGGGTACCCATCTTTTCGGTATCAAGGGCAAGTTGGCTCCTCGTTACATTGGTCCTTTTCGCATTCTCGCTAAACGAGGAGAGGTTGCCTACCAGTTGGAACTACCCCGACATCTTTCTCGAGTACATGATGTCTTACACGTCTCTCAACTCAGGCGTTGCTTCTCGAATCCCATTCGCAGAGTGGACCACGAAACGCTTGATCTCCAAGATAACCTCACTTATCGAGAGTACCCTGTTTGCATCCTTGATCAAGCAGAGCGAGTCACCCGACATCATAACATCAAGTTTCTCAAGGTTCAGTGGTCTCATCATTCCGAGAGCGAAGCTACCTGGGAGCGTGAAGATCATCTTCGACTTGAGTACCCCACTTTCTTTCCGCCGACTCTTGAATCTCGGGACGAGATTTTTTCGAGTGGGGGCGAGTTGTCACATCCCTTGTTCTGGTATGACCTAGACCAGCTAGTCATTTGTGCATCATGTTTAAATTCCATTTAAATTTGAATTGGGGATTGATAAACCCTAGCACAAATGCAATTGAAATTGGTTCAACCAAAATATTTTCAATGACCTCAAAATATCCTTTTAAAATGTTCATGATTTATGGAAAAGGGTGAAAGCCTCTACCAGAGATGATGCATATTTTTCCATGACATTTTGGTCATTGAATTAAATCATTATGGTATTTGAGTTGGAGTTTAAAATTTACCATTAAATATTGGTTGCGCCAAATATTCTGAAATTTGTTGTGTGGTTTGAAAATAATTCAAATATTCCTCACAAAAATTTACAGAATTAACCAAAGTGTTTTGGTTAGTATTTTATTTGCAAAACAGTAGCAGAAATTAGAAAAACTGAAACAAATAAGAGAGACAGAGGGAGAAAGCACTTACCTGGCGCTCACCTGGCAGCCCATCTGGCCGGCCCAACCCACCAGGGGCAAGGAGGTCTTCTTCCTCCCGCCAGTCGGATGCACATCGCGTGCCCGACGCGCGCAGGGCCACCGCACGCCACCTCCTGCCTCCCTGCTTGCTCCCGCGACCCCTGGAGACACCACGCAGACCCCCTCGACTCTCTCTCTCACTCTCCCTCGCTCTCACCCCCTTTCCTGGATCTCTCTCCATCGCATCCGAGCGAGCTCGTCGCCGCCGATCGCTGCTGTCGCGGCCACCGTCTCCGCCTCGCCCCTCTGACGTGTCTACGAGCTCTGGGACGTTGTCCTCATCTTCTCCATCGAGCCAGGCAAGCCGGGACGCACCATAGCGTCCTCATCGCTTTCGCCTTTGACCTCGGGCGCCGCCGATCACCATCGCCGATTCATCGTCCACAGCCCGTCCCCGAGCTCGCCAGCTGCACCAACAAAACCGCTGTGAGCTACTGGTCGTTTCCCCCATCCTTCCCTGCTTGATTTCTTCCTCTAGCCTCATCGCCCATGAAACCGAGGCCGCCGTCCGCCATGGCCGGTGAGCCCGTGCTCCAGAGCCTCTCCTGCTCGCTCCAGGGGCACTGACACGCTCCTGGCGCCTCCAGGAGGCCGCCTAGCCACTCCGTTTGCACGCTCAAGCGCTGCAGCCGCAACCCCGCACTCATCCGAACTCTGGCGCTGCCACGAGCTCACTTCTGGCGAGCTCCGTCCACCCCACGGCCTCCCACGTGCTCCGTTAGATGCGCGCGAGCGCCGGCCACCCTCAGCAACCATCCGCGCGTCGAATGGACGCCGGAGCAGCGTTTCCGGCGAGCGTCCGCCGCGGTTTTGGTCGCCGCCGGCCAAACTCCAGCAGGCTGACATGGCACTTGCTTAATTAGCACTAATCACATATTAGTTTAACTCCAAGGGTCAATGACAGACGGGCCCCACCGGTTTAGTTAACCAGCTAACGTAATTAGTTAGAATTAATCTAATTCGACTGGACCCACACGTCAGCCTCTGTAGTTGACACCGTGTCACTAACCAGTGGGTCCCACTGGTCAGGTTTGACCTGGACCGTGCCCGTTGACCTGCTGACATCATGATGATGTCAGGCTGACGCAATATTTTCTTTCTGGAATTTAAATAAATCTTAAATGATTTATTATTTTTAGAAAATGCCCAAAACTTCAAAAATTCATAGAAATTCAACCGTAACTCAGATTTAAATAATTTATATATGAAAAATTATCAAAAAAATTCAATCTATCCATCTGTATCATTTTCATGCATGACAAAACAACCTATACATGCTGTATATATGAAAATACATGTATGGCATTTATAAGAGCTTATTTCGGAGTTGCATTTGAAACTTTGGTTCAAATGGACTTCATGCAAATGAATGCTAGTTGCATTAACTCAAACAAACATCACATACTCATGCCATGATCATGCATCATACTGTTGCATATGCTTGTGTTTGATTGTCGACACCGTTCCTTCTCGATAGGTCCTGCTCCGGAGACCGATCCAGAGTACTTGCCAGAGGAGCAGTGCCCCCTGTTGATGTACCAGGCAAGCAAACCCCCTTGTTCATTCCGATACAATCCTACTCTCTCGCTCCTGCTCCCATTTATTGCATTAGGACAACAACAATTGAACTGCTACTTTATGCTGCGGTAGTTGAACCCATTCCTCTACATGACCTGTCATTGCCACAGTAAATAGTTAAAACCCACTAGCACGTGTAGGAGTTGACTGAGCCATGTTGTGTTCTTGCCATGCCATGCCTGCTATTGCTTAGAGTTGTGTCAGGTCTGATTCATCAGGAATGAATTGGAGTGGTACGATATGTTTTGGTGCTGAGAGTTAAGCGTGTGAACACGATTTGGTAAAGGTAGCGGTGAGAGGCCATGTAGGAGTACATGGTGGGTTGTCTCACTGGAACCGTCCTTAAGAACTGAGTTCTGTGTAAGTTGTCCAATGACCAGTTACTACCACACATTGGGCTCCGGGCGCTCCAAGCTCTCTCGACTTATTAGCCAACTTGATCTCTGTCCAGGAGTTGCAAATAGTTTCTGGTGTTTGTAGGTAGTGTTAGTAGTCTACCAAGTGGCACCCGGCCAGGTGGGCTTGGGACATGCTAGGCACAGTGGCATGGTGTACCAAGTGGCACCCGGATGGTGGGCTTGGGAACCCAGCTCACATCGTTTGGGGCCGTGAGCGACACCCCGGCCGGATCTCCTTGCGGATGGAACCTAAATAGGCGATAAACCTGGATGAGAGACTTGTGTGGTTAGTCAGGTCGTGGCTGACACCCTCGCCAGGCTTCCGCTTGAAGGTTGCCGAGGTACATGACGTGTACATGGTGATAAGTGGTGAGAGCGTGTGTGAATAAGTACACCCCTGCAGGGTTATCTTGATCTATTCGAATAGTCGTGTCCTCGGTTATGGACTTCTTGGATGCTTACGTGGTACATAGACAACTTAAAGTGGATACTCTAAAATGCTCAGGACACTCGACTGGCCGGCATGTGTTTCACTTCGTTCCTGTGTCTGTCCCTTCGGGGAAATGTCACGCGGTGACATCCGGAGTCCTGCCTAGCCTGCTACAGCCCGGGATCCCCGGAGTCCTGTTAGCCCAGTGCTACAGCCCGGATTCACACGCTGCTGACCGACAAGCTCGATGTGAATCATGTATGCCTGTCCCCATAGGTTAGTGCCGCTTGGGTTCACGACTAGCCATGTCGGCCCGGGATCTCTGTCATATGGATGCTAGCGACACAATCATATACGTGAGCCAAAAGGCGCAAACGATCTCGGGCCAGGGTAAGGAGACACCCGTGGGAATACCGTGCATGAGGCCGCAAAGTGATATGAGGTGTTACCGGCTAGATCGATGTGACTTGGAATCGGGGTCCCGACACCGGCCCTTCTCACCGTCCATCATTTCTGTTAGGCACACCGCACACTCCACGTCCGCTGTGTCGCCGTGAACGAATACCGGCAGCAACATGATATTTCTCTGCCTCAGCGTCACCGCCACCTTACCACCACCGGAGCCAGATGGGGAGGAGATGGGCAGCATGTCCTGTGGGCGTGCGGACACGATGAGCTTGTACAGCCGCCAGAAGCACACCGCGAGGACGGCCACTACGCCGAACGACACGAGCACCGCGTACGCACGGAACCTGATGTCGCTGCTTGATAATCCCCAAGTGCAAGGAATCATCGTAGCAATTTCCAAAGGTGGAATTGATAATTATGGAGTGTCGAACCCACCAGGAGCTAAAGGTAAGATCAATATTCTCTCAAGCCCTATCTGCCACTGATACGCCTCTATGTACACCGAACGTTTGCTTCCAACTAGCAACGAGAAATAAAACTATGTTGTGGGTATTAAGAGGATAACTTTGTATGATATCGGAGAGCTAAAATATAAAAGTAGGTGCTGTTATCATGAAGTTAGAATATATTACTAAATATTATAAATAGCGAGTGTGGAATAATGGTGGATCGGTGTGCGGAATTGTCCTAGGCAATCGTTAACAAGACCGGCAATCACTATTGCAGTTTCATATGACGGAAAGGCATAAGCTAACATACTTTCTCTACTTGGATCATATGCACTTATGATGGGAACTCTAGCAAGCATCCGCAACTACTAAAGATCATTAAGGTAAAACCCAACCATAGCATTAAAGCATCAAGTCCTCTTTATCCCATACGCAACAACCCCCTTACTCGGGTTTGTGTTTCAATCACTCACGCAACCCACTATAAGAGAATCATAAACGTATTGAAACACCCTACAGTGAGAATCCCTCACGCTTGCGCGATACGGAGGGCACCATAGGACAGCACCAAAGTAAAACATACAACTCATACCAATCTAGATCATCAATCAACCCAAAGACAAAAGATATCTACTCAAAACATCATAGGATGGCAACACATCATTGGATCATAATATGTGGCATAAAGCACCATGTTCAAGTAGGGGTTACAGCGGGGTGCTGGAGAGTGGACCGCGTAAAAGAGATGAGGATGGTGATGATGATGATGATGATGGTGATGTTGATGAAGACGATCACCGCGGCGATGATTCCCCTCTCGATGGCACTCCGGTGCCACCAAGAGAGAGGAGGAGAGGTTCTCGCCCTTGTGCTTCCTCCTCCATGGCCTCCTCCCTGGATGGGGAGAGGTTCTCCCTCTGGTCCTTGGCCTTCATGATGATAATGTCCCCTCCGGTATCCTCCTCCATGCCCTTCGGTGATGATGGCCCCCTCCGGCAGGGTGCCAGAGAGGGCCTAGATTGGTTTTGGGTGGCTACGAAGGCTTCTGGCGGCGGAACTCCCGATCTAGGTTAATTTTCCGAGGTTTCTGTATTTATATGAATTTTTGGCGTCGATCTCATGTCAAGGAGGTGCCCGAGGCGTCCACGAGGCAAGGGCCCATGCCAAGGGGGTGGGCACGCCCCCACCCTCGTGGACAGCCCGGGACTCTTCTGGCCCAACTCTTTTACTCCGGGGTCTTCTTTTGGTCCATAAAAACACGTCAAAAATTGGCACGTCAATTGGACTCCATTTGATATTCCTTTTCTGTAAAACTCAAAGACAAGGAAAAAACTGAAACTGGCACTGGGCTCTAGGTTAATAGGTTAGTCCCAAAAACCATATAAAATAGCATATAAATGCATATAAAACATCCAAGGTTGATAATATAATAGCATGTATACTTCATAAATTATAGATACGTTGGAGACGTATCAGCATCCCCAAGCTTAATTCCTGCTCGTCCTCGAGTAGGTAAATGATAAAAGAAATAATTTATGAAGTGTGAATGCTAGCAAGGGCATAAGCTTCATCAATGATATTTTCAATCACTTTTTATAGCATCATTATATATCATAACAGTAGCTCATCTTCATAAAACTTTTCATGATCAAGTAACAAACTATTCACATGTTAAAGTATAGATCATAAACTTTCTTGAAACTAACAAACTATATTCTCAGTGATCAAACAATTGCAATTCATCTTATTTTCAGGAAGGGTCGATGTCAGAGCTTTGATTTAGCAAACTCCACATACTCAACTATCATTTAGTCTTTCACAATTGCTAACACTCACGTGATATTTATGGGTTCAAAGTTTTAATAGGACACAGAGAAAGATAGGGGCTTATAGATTCGCCTCCCAACTTTTACCTGAAGGGTAATGTCAACAATAATAGTTCATGATAACTTACATCCAATTGCATACATATATATATATATATCAAGATCTTTCCAACACAATCTGCTTGCTGAAGGATAAAATGTAAAAAGTAAAGGTGAAGATCACCATGACTCTTGCATAAGGTAGAAGATAAAAGTAAAAGATAGGCCCTTCGCAGAGGGAAGCAGAGGTTGTCATGCACTTTTATGGTTGGATGCACAAAATCTTAATGCAAAAGAACGTCACTCTATATTGCCACTTGTGATATGGACCTTTATTATGCAGTCCATCACTTTTATTTCTTCCACGTCACAAGTTCGTATAAAGATTATTTTCTCCACATTAATAGATCATACATATTTAGAAGGCAATTTTTATTGCATGCACCGACGACAACTTACTTGAAGGATCTTACTCAATCCATAGGTAGGTATGGTGGACTCTCATGGCAAAACTGGTTTAAGGAATGTTTGGAGGCACAAGTAGTATCTCTACTTGGTGCAAAGAATTTGGCTAGCATGAGGGGGGAAAGCAAGCTCAACATGTTGGATGATCCAAGAAAATATACTTTATTTTGGATATAAGAAAACATAACCCATTACGATGTCTTCCTTGTCCGACATCAACCTTTTAGCATGTCATATTTTAATGAGTGCTCACAATTACAAAAGATGTCCAAGATAGTATATTTATATGTGAAATCTGTCTTCCTTCAATATTCTTTCATGAATTGTTCAAGTGACCAATTCTACGTTTGCTAACTTTCAATAAGTTTACTACCTATACTTATTCTATGTGAAGTCATTACTCCCCATGGTATAAGCATATGAAACATATATAAATGCATACTTATGATATTCAATTATTCAACCATTTACTCATAGGATATACGTGAAGCACGTGAGTAAATGACAAACTACTCCAAAAGATAATAGTGAAGGACACTGAGTAGTCAAATAATTAACTAGCCATGGGAGGATTCCTTTTCATTTAATATTTCAGATCCAATGATTTTATTCAAACAGCAAGTAAAATTGAAAATATGCTCCAAGCAAAACACATATCATGTGACGAATAAGAATATAGCTCCGAGTAAGGTATACCGATAGTTTTGAAGACGAAAAGAGGGGATGCCTTCTGGGGCATCCCCAAGATTAGGCGCTTGAGTCTTCCTTAAATATTACCTTGGGGTGCCTTGGGCATCCCCAAGCTTAGGGTCTTTCCACTCCTTATTCTCCTCATATCGATATCTCACCCAAAGCTTGAAAACTTCAATCACACAAAACTTAACGGAACTTCGTGAGATAGGTTAGTATGATAAAGAGTAAACCATTCACTTTGGTACTGTCAAAGACAAGGTTCATAATTGTTCTCATGCAATGCCTACTGTACCATATCATTTCTACAATTTATATTGAGAAATATAAGTCATAGAAACTAGAAAACAAGCAAACTATGCAATGAAAATAGAATATGTCAGAAACAGAACAGTCTGTAATGATCTGAACACTAACCATACTTCTTCTACTCAAACAATTATGAAATAAATTGGTGGACGTGAGGAATTTGTCTATTAATCTTTAAAAAAAGAATCAGCACCAAAGCACTCTTCTGTAAAACATGGCAGCTAATCTCGTGAGCGCAAAGTTTCTGTTTTTTTACAGCAAGATCACATTAACTTTCACCCAAGTCTTCCCAAAGGTCTTACTTGGCACTTTATTGAAACAGAAGCTATAATACATGATTAATACATTAGCTTAATCATGTGAACACACAAAAATAGTAAGGGTAAATATTGGGTTGTCTCCCAACAAGCGCTTTTCTTTAATGCCTTTTAGCTAGGCATGATGATTTCAATGATGCTCACATGAAAGATAAGACTTGAACATAAAGAGAGCATCATGAAGAATATAACTAGCACATTTAAACCTAACCCACTTCCTATGCCTAGGGATTTTGTGAGCACACAATTTATGGGAACAAGAATCAACTAGCATAGGAAGGAAAAACAAGTATAACTTCAAAACTTTAAGCACATAGAGAGAAAAAATTGATATTATTGCACTCCTACAAGCATGTATTCCCCCCTCATAATAATTTTCAGTAGCATCATGAATGATTTCAACAATATAACCATCACATAAAACATTCTTTTCAAGATCTACAAGCATAGAAAATTTTCTACTCTCCACATAAGCAAAATTCTTCTCATTCGGAATAGCGGGATCACTAGTTCCTAGAGTTGACACTCTTCCAAACCCGCTTTAGATGATAGTATTATTCATACTCCAAAAGATATAAGTTAAGTTCATGTAGCTTTCTACAATTAATATAAACTAACCAATGTCCAAGCTCAAAATGTATAAGTGAAGCACACGAAGCATTCTATAAAACCATACTCAAAAGATTTAAGTGAAGCACAAAGAGAAATTCTATAAGATCATACTTAAAAGATATAAGTGAAGCACATGAAGCATTCTATAAATCAATTAAGGGCTATCACATACTAGCATGGTTCATAAAGGAAGAACAACAAAAACAAAGGACACAAATCATGTGAACGAAACAAAAACCGAGGTATACCGATAATTGTTGAAGAAGAAAGATGGGATGCCAACCGGGGAATCTCCAAGCTTAGATGCTTGAGTATCCTTAGAATATTTACTTGGTTTCCCTTGGGCATCCCCAAGCTTGAGCTCTTGCCTCTCTTTATTCTTCTCACATTGGTAACTCCTCGTTCTTTGAACACTTCATCCACAAAAAACTTAACAAAAACTTTGTGAGATCCGTTAGTATAATAAAGCAAATCACTACCTTTAGGTACTGTTGCAAACTCATTCCAATTTCATATTAGAACTATATCTACTGTATACCCCCCGATACTACCCACAGATTCATCAAAATAAGCAAACAACAGACGAAAAACAGATTCTGTCTAAAATAGGACAGTCTGTAGTAATCTGAAGGTTTAATAAACTTTTTTATCTCCAAAAATTATGCAATAAGTTTGAAAATTTGAACAATTTACACAGAAGTAATGTGCAAAAAGTTTTAGACCCATTTGACTTTCCAGTAAAAAATGTAAAATCACGCGCTACAGCCAAAGTTTCTGTTTTTGTTCTGCACATAGTAAACAAGCAATCTAATCATCCTAAAACCAAAGCTTGGCACGTTATTTTTATATATAAGGGGATAACTATTTATAGAGAAACTTCCATGAAAAATTCTACATTGTTTCTGTGAGCATGAACACGAGTGCTCAAGGTCGACCCTCACTTCTTCAATGCATAACTTTCCAATCACTTCTCTTTTTAAAAAACTTTTTAGGCATGAGAGGCAAGTAATTTTTTTTGGTATTTTCATTCTTTTAATTTTTTTGTATGTTTCACCCACAACTAAACAGAAACAAAAAGGAAAAACAAAATCTACTTAGTGAAGAAAGCAAACAAGCACACACGAGAATATCAATCCCACGCTATTGCTCCTCGGCAACGGCGCGAGAAAAGAGCTTGATAATCCCCAAGTGCAAGGAATGATCGTAGCAATTTTCAAAGGTGGAAGTGATAAGTATGGAGTGTCGAACCCACAAGGAGCTAAAGGTAATATCAATATTCTCTCAAGCCCTATCTGCCACTGATACGACTCTACATACACCGAACGTTTGCTACCAGCTAGCAGCGAGAAATAAAACAATGTTGTGGGTATGAAGAGGATAACTTTGTATGATATCAGAGAGCTAAAATATAAAGGTAGGTGCTGTTATCATGAAGTTAGAATATATTACTAAATATTATAAATAGCGAGTGTGGAATAATGGTGGATTAGTGTGCGGAATTGTCCTAGGCAATCGTTAACAAGACCGGTAATCACTATTGCAGTTTCATATGAGGGAGAGGCATAAGCTAACATACTTTCTGTACTTGGATCATATTCACTTATGATTGGAACTCTAGCAAGCATCCGCACCTACTAAAGATCATTAAGGTAAAACCCAACCATAGCATTAAAGCAGCAAGTCTTCTTTATCCCATACGCAACAACCCCGTTACTCGGGTTTGTGTTTCAGTCACTCACGCAACCCACTATAAGCGAATCATAAACTTATTGCAACACCCTACAGCGGGAATCCCTCACGCTTGCGCGACATGGAGGGCACCATAGGACAACACAAAAGTAAAACATACAACTCATACCAATCTAGATCATCAATCAACCCAAAGACAAAAGATATCTACTCAAAACATCATAGGATGGCAACACATCATTGGATCATAATATGTGGCATAAAGCACCATGTTCAAGTAGAGATTACAGTGGGGTGCTGGAGAGTGGACCGCGTAAAAGAGATGAGGATGGTGATGATGATGGTGATGTTGATGAAGACGATCACCGTGGCGATGATTCCCTTCTCGATGGCACTCCGGTGCCACCAAGAGAGAGGAGGAGACGTTCTCGCCCTTGTGCTTCCTCCTCCATGGCCTCCCCCTCGATGGGGAGAGGTTCTCCCTCCGGTCCTTGGCCTTCATGACGATAATGTCCCCTCCGGGATCCTCCTCCATGCCCTCCGGTGATGATGTCCCCCTCCAGCAGGGTGCCAAAGAGGGCCTAGATTGGTTTTTGGTGGCTACGGAGGCTTCTGGTGGCGGAACTCCCGATCTAGGTTAATTTTCTAAGGTTTCTGTATTTATATGAATTTTTGGCGTCGGACTCACGTCAAGGAGGTGCCCGAGGCGTCCACGAGGCAGGGGCCCACGCCTAGGGGGGTGGGCGCGCCCCCACCCACGTGGACAGCCCGGGACTCTTCTGGCCCAACTCTTTTACTCCGGGGTCTTCTTTTGGTCCATAAAAAATTGTCAAAAATCGGCTCGTCAATTGGACTCCGTTTGATATTACTTTTCTGTAAAACTCAAAGATAAGGAAAAAACAGAAACTGGCACTGGGCTCTAGGTTAATAGGTTAGTCCCAAAACCATATAAAATAGCATATAAAAGCATATTAAACATCCAAGGTTGATAATATAATAGCATGAATACTTCATAAATTATAGATACGTTGGAGACGTATCACTGCTCAGCGAAGAGGAATCCATCTCAGAGCTCGACATATTCTGCGCTGCCCGTATGGGTATATACCCGTTCCTGTTGCCTTTGTGTCTTCTCAATGATGTGGAGAGAGATCAATGGCGAAGAGCGGAAGACTAGTAAGAACTTGAGAAATGTTTGTGTCCGCTCGACGCTGTGTGCGATAATATAAGATGATATGTTTTGCGCTTGACTAGCTACCCGCAGGCAATCCGTATACTAAAATATGTTATCTTAAACGGGGAATATTCGTCACATGCTGCTGCTACGCGACAAAGAGAAAATGTGTGCAGGGTGATCAAAAGTAAAACAATTCTAGAGAGTCGATCTTGTAGCTAGACGGCTTGTCGTCCACGTTCCGATCTGCCGCAAAAGTAGGAGACTGCGACCTCCGAGTCCTTCTGACGTGTTCAGTATATTGATTAGATTGAAAATATAGGATAGATTAAAAAAAATTTTGGCTGGCCTTGTACTCGAAAATGACCATATACTTCTATATACACATATATATAGTGATACTATTTATCACCCAGGATGCAGAATAAGTTATTATTCACCCGACGTAATGTTACGACCGCTTCATAAATAAATTACATTTGAAATACAAATAGTTACATTTATATTGATTCACTACGTAAAATTTGATATAAGAAAACAAAAAAATACGTTATAAGACCAGAAATATCGCATTTTATGTATGTTTTACATTATGTTTTACGTTCGTAATTTTACGTAACATAAAATATTTTTTACGGCGAGTATATATTTTCTTACGTTCTCTTTTTACGTATGAAATAAGACAAAATTTATGGAACCTAAAAATACGGTGCATTGACGTCAAAATAGAGAGGGGTGAAGAATGACTATTCCTCACCTAGGGTGACGAATAGCGCGACCATATATATATATATATATATATATATATATATAGGAGTAGGATTTTTTACAAGTGCTTGTCACAGAACTAGTTAAGGGTTTCAACGGTGCAAAAGTTTTCAAATTTTTTGAAAAAAATACTAAACCAACACACCTATAATATATAACATGATCCAACGGAGGGATTAAAAAAATACGACTGTATGTGTCCTGGACAAAAAAACAAATAGTTCAGTATATATTTATGTCGCAGTGAGCTGAAATATTTATTATTTTTGTCGAGAACACATAGATGCATATTTTGACAATCCCTCCGTTGGATCATCTTATTACATTAGAGAGATGCTCTCATATTTATTTCATATTTTTTGATAACTTTTGAACCGTTAGAAGTTTAGGGAAACTTAACTAATTCTGTGGCAAGCTATGGTAGACACAGTTTTACCATCTACCTGTATGAGGGATAGTTATTCTTCATCCACCTCTATTTTAACATCTATGCACCGTAATTTTACGTTTCGTAAATTTTGTCTTATTTTAGACATAAAAAGAGAATGTAAGAAAACCTATAATTTTGTCGTAATTGTTTTTTATGTTACGTAAATTTAAAAATGTAAAAACACAGTGTAAAATGTACATAAAATAGAATTTTTGACTTACATTTCTTTTGTTATGTCAAATTTTATGCAATAAATCAATATGAATGTAAATATTTGTATTTAAAATGTAATTTATTTATGAAATGAACGTAAGATTACCTCGATGAAGAATATATTATTTTGCACCCTGGGTGATGAATAGTAACACTATATATATATACTATTTATCTTTATCTTTACCTACTAATAAACCAACGATTGCTTCTAGTTGTACGTCGTCACCAATTTTTGCAAAAAAGTGCCTACGGTTTTCGATATTCAACCCGCGCTCCTTTTTAAGTGGAAAAACATTTGGTCCGGCCCGCCCAGCCCGAGTGCCGCTCCCATATGCCGCCACCACCAGCGCCCGCAGAGCGCCCGACCCCAAGCTCCTCCTCCCGTGCGCCTCCTACCCGGCCTTTCTCGCGAATCATCCGGCGACCGGCGCCACCGCTAGCGACTCCCAGGTCACGCCGCCGCTCCCCTGCCTTCTCTCTCTCTCATCTCCTTTTCTATCCTTCTCTCCAGGAGATCAGCGCCAATGCCTAGTCCTCGAGCTCACCTTGGAGGTTCGAACGCCGCCACGGGACCTCCACTGGACAGATCCGGCAGCTCCCTCCCGGATCTGCGTGCCCTCCACCTCCTCTACCCGATCCGGCGCCGCCCAACCCGCCATGACCTCCACCATGGTGCCCGCCGAGATCCTGTTCTCCGTCGACGCACCGTCGTCGCATGAGGACTTGGATGCCTGGCTCGCTGACAACCTCCCCCAAATCCTACAGGAGGTTCAGGTACAACATCTACTTGATTAATTTCTGAATTCCACTTCTTTTTTGTGCATGTATATGCAATTGAGGGAGACTCATGTTGATGATCTTGTGTGCCAAATCTTACATGGACAGTTTGAATGTGTGATACATTGTGTGATCCAGTGACAAAATTTAGTTAGTGCTGCTATGTACTCCCTCCGTTCCAAAATAGATGACTCATTTTGGAACGGAGGGAGTATCAGTCAAGGGGATGGTGTAGAGAAGAGAGAATGAGGACAATACAAAGTGAGTGGGAGAGTGTGAGTGATTAATGAAGGGGTATAGGCTTTGTACTATTACACACAGTACATTGTACAAATAAGGAAGTGGGTAGTGTGCTATCTTTGTTGTGAAAAGGGAAGATTTCTTTCCTGACTCATGTAGTACCAGTACTGGTGGATCGATGATCTAAGGATCATATGAATGATTAATGGCGGGTAACATAGTATTGTTGTAGAGGTGTCGACAGCTGCAGTATTTGAATCTAAACATGTGATGCATGGAAGAGCTATTTTGGGTTAGATAATTATTTGGTTTTGGGTACAGAGTAGTTATTTCAGTACATGGCTTATGTCTCAGTATGTACTATGTAGCTTAGTCCCAGCAAAAGTGCCAAACCTTGTGTATTTGTTCTGCAATCCTGGTAATGATTTTTTTGTAGATCTAATAATGCAGGTGAATTTGGGCTTGCCGAAATATAGGAGTGTGCTACGTGCCGCAGCAGGTTTGGATGCGGCAATAAAGACCATGGCTCGGCTTGGGGAGCATCAAGCATCGACTTATGTGAAGAGGCCAAGGTGAGCTTCTTCCGTCCAATCCCAATCTGAATCAGGAGAGCATATTCTTAAGGTTGTCATTGCACTTTCTGGATAGGTTAATCTATTATTTGCACCCATGAAGATGCATCAGATAGAGATTGCATTCTCAATGTCTTCCATTTTTTCTTCTCTATACAATTATTTCATTTCTCGATTTGTTGCAGATTCAAGGATTTAAATTGTCAAGATATATGGTTGTTGGGGATTCAATATTGTGCCATTGTATTTAAAATTTTGAATGAGCTATCTGCCATTGTTTATATCACATCTTCCTTTGCTAGACCACATGAGCTGATTCCAACTTTGGCCTCAAGTTGCTCCCGTCTATGACAAGTAGTTAGTTTTATGGGTTCAGGTATTGGCAAGCACCATCCTTGGTTTAGTTCACATGTCTTGAATTATTTTGATCATTTTGGTAACATCAAACTGGGTTGCATAGAAGTATCTGCTAATTGGGTTTGACCTTTTTGAGGAATGCTACTACAACACTTCAAAACTACTAGGCCGTTTTCATCAGCAGCATACATCTAACCACATGATGGAACTCTGTAATACAAGAGTGTACGATGCATTCCTCAGATTCTAAGGGATACCTGTGGAAGGTCTATGATAGCTGATTTTAGAAGATGCATTTATTGGTCCTGGCATTATAGTGCACATAGTCGCTGCTGCTGATGAAATACTGGATAATGACAAGGATAATTAGTTGTTACACGAACTCTAGCATGAGTATTGTTTATTTGACATTAATTGGATTGGATTACACCTTTTTGTTTGCTTGAACATCAGTATTGCAGTTATCTGGATGGATAGCTAGCAAACCATTTTGTGCATATCTCAACGGCGATGAGGTAGCCCTCTATGTTGTTGTCGCTTGATGTTAGTATTTTTTGGATTCAGATTTGCTTTGTGTGACGTTCCTCATGTAGGAATCAGTTTCAATGTGGAGAGGATTAATATTTTGTTTCAGTTCAGTTTGTAGGCCTTACTGTCTGCAGGGACGGCCCTGAGGGGGGGCAGGAGGGGCGGTCGCCCCGGGCCCCCACCTTACAGGGGCCCCCACGCCTAGTATGCATGCATTCGGCCGGTAGCCCATGGCCTAATTTTTCGCTACTGCGACGTGCGATTGCCAGCCTGTATGGGTATCGCATAGTCAAAGGGCACACGTTACGGGAGCCCGAGAGCTATCTACGGTCGTTCTTTCATCTTCTTTTGCTCGTTTCCTAAAATTTTCCTTCGCGATGCAACTACGCGACCACGATCTATCTGTACGCGATGAAAGCGGCAATCGGCGGCGGCTACGGTGCAGAGATCGGAGAGCTTCGGCCAACGGAGAGATTGTTACTCTGGTGCTCCGGCTTGGCGCCTCTTTGTGTGATCTGATCGCTTCTCTAATGCTGCGCCTAGAGCTCTAGGGAACTCCTTCTTGGATCCAACCAGGGCATCAATCGATCACCAGTTAACCACTTCTTGTCTTGCCGGCCGGAACCTTTGTACCTACACGGGTAATACCATCAATCACTAATTAGTTATCTATATAGGTCAATTATATTAAGATATTTCATTATAATTGGTTTGTGGATCTTCTGCGTTTTATGGATTTCAGAACTATGGAAAGGATTTGTGGATGAGTTGATAAAATCACAAAGATGATCCATTGATAATTTTTTTGAGAATGCCATTGATGCTTGGACGAATATAGAGTTTGCGACAGTAGCTATGGATGGGCAAGCTAATGGAATACATGGAGAAAATGTGAGTGTAAGTGACCCTGAGAACACTCTTAACACATTGGATGCACGACACAGTCCGCCAGTTAATTTTAGGTTAACTTTGCATCACATGTTGCTTTGCATCGAGGGATGTAGAATTATATTAAGGTAATATGTACAGGTTACGTGACATAAATAATACCTTAATTTGCATTCAAGTGTTAGCTGGTAATAGTCCAATATATAACAGAAATAGCCAATGTGTCTTTGGTCCCATTGCACCCGAACTGAATTTTATATTTTAAAAGTAATGAGAAGAGTAAAAAGAAAGTGAAACTTTTACTTTAACAAAGATGACTTCGCGTAGTACTATATAAATGCATGAAAAATTTCGCCAAGGAATGACTACCATGGTATCCTGGACAAAAAGACAAAATTGATAGTACTCTATAAATGTTACCATTCACATTTTTTGGGCCTGCAATTATTTTCGCTGAGAATACCATGAGAGTAGTTTCTGCCCGAAACTTTTTGACTCCTTTAGTTTTCTAATATTTTTTTCCAATTCAGGTGCATTTGCCCTATGTTTGAAATATCCGCATCCTATATATATAATGATCGTTATTGTTATGGTGTCTGTATTAATGGCCCCGAATTTTAGTTTCGCCCCGGGCCTCCAAAATCTCAGGACCGGCCCTGACTGTCTGCAAATTCTTAGCATACTTTCATCATATGTGCATCCATAGCAAATACTTTGATCGGAATCATAGACTGCTCCAAGATTACGTCAGTTGCGTAAGTGCGTAGCTCCAGTTGTTGACATAGAGGACTAGAATTGTCACATGTGTAGTTATGTTTTACCAATGCTACAGAGTATCTAGCAGATAGTAATTTTTTACATAACCTAGAATGTTCTTCTGAACTATAATTTTGAATGAGCCATTATCTGAGATTTAAATCTAGCCAAAAATGATCATGGCTGATATAATGCATTCTCAGAATGCTACACGTTCAGTGCATGGCTTCAAATTGCAGCCTCCAACTTGAACATATATAGAATTTGCATGTCAAAAGAGGGGAGGTTGATGGCTATAAAAATTGGAGCTTCGGAGTGGTCTTCACACCCCGTTCGCTAAACTCTTTGTACTGTTGCCGCTGAAATCCTCTTTCCAAATTCAAGGACATCAAGCATCCCATCCTCAACTGATTACGCATTATGCAGGTTGGGACTTTTGCTCTGGGTAGACAATTAAAGCAGGGGTCATGGCTACCATATCCAACCTATATTGTACAAGAAACTTATCATGTTGAAGTGTTGATACTGTCAAGGATAGTATTGTTGCCATGCAAACTCAAAATATTTTCCAGTGCATGTAGTTGGCCTCCTTTCTATGTATTTCTGAAACTGCAACTTTTTTTCTTACTTTTAAATCAAGAATTGGTGTATAACAAAAAGTGCTTTCATTATTTTTCCAAGGAAAATTGTAATTGATATTTTTAGAAAGGAAGCATGAAGAAGTTGAGAACAACACATAAACTTTAGATTAACACTCCAAAACCAGATTACTATTGATTGACGATTTTGAAATAGCTTAATTTTATCTAAGGAGGTCACTTGGTTCGAGGGGTCATAGTGTGGACACATTAAAGTCGATTTTGCGGCAAGTTTCTTTGCCCTTCTGTGGTAGGCAAATATTTTTAGTGGGCTACAGTTCATATGATTTCTTCACCTATAACTCGAGTACTGTTCATATTTATTTTACCTTTTGTTATTCATGGCAACTATCAGTTTGTGCCTGGCAGATTGGTGAGACGACTCTCCACCTTAGACCATCACCACAACCATAGGAGGGGGGCTGCCTTTACTCCATGTCGCTCCACAACGGTGCGAGACACACTGAAGCATCCACCATACCATCGGGGCCACTGCCTCGGTGCTACTGTAGATGCTAACCGGGAACCATTGGTGTTCCCCAAACTCATTAGCGTCGGATGTTGCCACTGGTGCCATGAATCTCCTCGCGTGATGGCCACTGCCCTCGCCCCAGACATAAATACTTTTTGCGATGTAAGCGAGTGTCCCAGCTTGCACGCGCGGCGCCGACGCCCGTAAAGATGCACCCTTTCCCTGTAATTATTAGCGGAAAGCAATCGTCGTTCGCGGGGATACTGCATCCAGGCATCCAGCAAGTGTGGATGAGACATGAGTGTCACCTACTATCATTACAAGGCCCCATGATTACAAGTCGATGCATGGAGGGGCTTGTGAAAATGAGGTGCTATGTTGTGATGACCAAGCTCAACGCCTCACGTTAGACGTGTATAGATGGACAAAGTAACAACGTTGATGGTGGCAAAGAGGAAAAGTGGACTTCAAAAGTTTCGAAAATTTAAAATAATGAGAAATTTGAAATAAAATGTTTAACAAATTTAAAAAATGTTTGCGTTTTTGTCAAAAAATGTTAGCTTATTCAAAAAATATTCGAAATATCAAAAACAAATTCACGTGAAATAAAAAAATTCATGATTTTTAAAAAGTTTGTGTATTTTTTAATGAAATTGAACAAAATTTTGCCAATTCAAAAAATGGTCAAGAATGGAAAAATATAAAAATTCAAAGACTGTTCGTGACTTACAAAATAGTTTATTCATTCATAAAGTGTTCACAAATTCAAAAAATTATCACGCATTTCAAATATGTTCGCTAATTTCCAGAAAAATGTCCGTGGATTCTGGAATAGTTCATAGATTCAAGAAAATGGTTTCATAAAAATGTTCATAGTTAAAAGAAATGTTTTTGCAAATCGTATAAAATTTTCATGAATTTATGAAAGTTCTTAATTTTTAAAAATATTTGAAAAATTGTAAAAGTGTACATTAATTTAAAAACTGTTCAGAATTAGAAATATGTTCAAGATTTTTTTCATTATTTCATGAAATCGAGAGTGATAGCGTACCTTGGTGATGCAGCAAAATGTGGTCCTGACCATTAATATTATGAATTTTTTTTCCGTTGCAACGCACGGATCCTTTTCGTAGTATATATACCTACTAATAAAAGGGTTATCGCTTCGGGCTATCTTCGCAACCGTGGCTTCCCCGCCGAATTATTCTTGTTAGTCATGTTCTATATGATGTTAGTGTAATCTAGAAAAGTTTTTAAGTAACTAAATACCAGTTTTAAATAGGAATCTCGCTCATTGGCGGATTTTTCTCTCGGGCCGTGATGAAATTGCGTTTTTTGCAATTTTACTGCCTGAGTTGTTCGACCTGAACTTCTCCCAGTGCTAGGTTGAACTTCGACCAACATTGCCCAAATGGGGCTTGTGATATACCGTTGGAAAACTATGGATACCAGTATCATGACCCAAGTTAATTTTTTGGCAAAATATAAGCGGTTTAAGAGTAGTTTCAAAAACCGTTTTTTCTTCATACAAAAACGTGAATCTTATTTTCGATTGCATTTCTAAACCATTTATCGGAATGAGGCAAATAATATGGTGTTGGAAAGCTGCTGCAAAACCGTAAAGAGTAATTTGGAAAATCGTAAAATTTTGCAAACCGAACAACCGAGTTCGTATTTTCAATTTCATTTGTAAACGGCTAATCCAATTGAGGCAAATGACATGGCATTGGAAAGCTTATGAAAATGCGCTACTTTTTCATGTAAAAAGTTTTTTCTAATTTTGAACGGTTTAAGAGTAATTTAGAAAACGGTACAAGTTGCACCGAGTTCGTATTTTCGATCTATGTTTTTAACTGTATGTCTGAATGCAACAAACGATATGGCGTTGGAAAGCTTGAGAAAATGCAGGACTTTTTGGTATATATTGTTTCTCCCAATTCCTTACTGTTTTAAGTCAATTTTGGAAATGGCTAAAAATGTATTTTCGCCGTAATTTCTATAAACTTTATCAGAATGGGGCAAATAATATACCGTTGAAAAGCTAAGAAAAATGCGAAAGTTTTTCATGTTGATGGTTTTCTATGATTCCTAGCCGTTTTCAGGTAATTTCGAAAATGGCGAGATAATTCGTTCTACCTTTATCGCGAAATAGATTCTTCGAAAATGCACCTTGTGAAGAACCCGAACTTCTCGGCATGTCTACTTGAACTTCACTCTGTTTTTCACGTGCTTTTTTTGCTCGTAGATCTCCATCCACTGCTCGTAGCTCTCCATCCACTCACCGGAATTGAGCAAGTGATATACCGCTGGAAAGCTGGTGTAAACACGCAACTTTTCCGAGTTGATCGTTTTTTCATACTCGCGACAATTTTAAAAGTATTTCATCTCAAATTCATTCACTATAGTAGTCAAACTTCGTGCTATTTTCACGTTGAACTTCTGTGACGAATTTCGTTTTTAATTTTCCCATCCATTTTCGCCAGTGTTACACAAATGATATTCTTTTTGTACAAACCTCTCTCACAATATTTTTTTTTAACTTTCTCCGACCGAGGACTTGAATTTACACAAATGATATTCCTGTTGTTTTGAAGTAAATTAGAGAAATGATGAGATCATGATTTCTGCCTTCATTGCGAATGGAAACGCATTGCGCGAAGTAGTAGAACTTCTCGGGCATGTTTGTTTGAACCTCACTCTATTTTTGACTTGTTGTTTTTTGTACTGCGTGAAGTAGTTGAACTTCTGGGGCATGTCTATTTGAACTTCACTCTGTTTCACTTTATTGTATTTTTCTTATATGAAATACACACCATGTAGTACTGAACTTCCGGTTGTTATGTAGCGACCAAACCTCAAACGGTCCAATCTCAGTGCTCCGGTGTCATCCCTGGATCAGTAATGCTGACACCACACAGTACTTGAAGGATTTATAACAGAGTAGCAATCACACACTTATTACATCGAGTGTCTCAAAAGAGAACTTATTACAATAAATATGGCTTAAGGCCATCTAATAATGATAACATCGGAAGGCTTGGAAGATAAGTGAGTCCATCAACTCCAACGGCATCACTAAGTATAGAACCACGACCTAAAGGCACCTTACTCGTCGTCTGAAAAGTCTGCAACATGAACGTTGCAGCCCGAAACGGGTCAGCACATGGAATATGTTGGCAAGGTAACACATAGAGAATAATGAAAGAACAAGGCTATACTACATGCATATTTGGCTGGTGGAAAGCTCTATGGTTACAGTTTTGCATAAAGCCAATTTTTCCCTACTGCAAAGGAATACATTTTATTTAACTATCATGGTGGTTGTTAAACATTGAGAGTGTAGACACCCTCTCAATCCCAATTAAACATCATCATTAAAACCAAACAAAATTAATTAGAGTAACATGATGAAATTTACATGATAATCCAAGTACTAGATACTCAAGTTGTCCATAACCGGGGACACGACTAATCGTGATTAGTTTATACACTCTGCAGAGGTTTGCGCACTTTTTCCCACAAGACTCAATCTCCTCCGTTGGGATTCTCGCACTACATGGTGTTTGAGAAACGGATGACCGAGACATAGTCTTTCAGAAGCGCTAGCACCTTATGAACGGGTAGACCGTTACACCTACTTTCCCCTACATCTGCTAGTCTACCACTGTAAGAGTTCGCACAGCTTAGTCAACTATGCTAGAGCCCATAGTAGCTTGTGGCTGCACACGGAAGTTTCTAGTATGAATAATCTCATGATCCCTTTGAGCCTGGGTGGCGGCCCAAAAGAAAAACAGGCAATCGCTGGAATACCCAGGTGACTCAATCCACCCAGATGCGTATTTAAGTTGCCACCTTAGATAAACCATTAATTTAACAAACTCACATCTGTCATGGATACACTCACCCAATCCACGTCTACTAGCATAACATGGCATAATAAGCAAACGTAGAAGTAACTCCCGAAGGTTTGATAATAACAGGTAATAGGTACTACCTCATCTACTTCCCAAACCAACTATTCAATTAGATCCTAATCCTGCAATGTGTGAGGGTTGATCTAATGCAATATAAAACTGGGTAATAGGAAGTATGATCAAAGTGTTACTTGCCTTGCTGATGATCCATAAAACCTAGCGATTCAAAGTAGCAAGCAGCGCACTCCGGGTACTCTATCACAAACAAACAAGCATACAATAAGTACTCAACTAATGCACAGGTAAAACTCAAATAAGAGATCTAACCAGAAAGTTCAACTTAAGAACTCCGGTTGGCAAAAAGAATCAAATCAAATGAAGCAACGAAAGACAAACGACAAAAGAAACAAGCTTCGTTTACTAATCTGGATCTAGGTCAAATTTTACAGAGGCAAAAACTTGTTTGAGTTGGTTAAACGGAAAGAGGGTTTCGAGACGAAACTCCAGGCGCTTGAATCGCCTGATTTCGATAAACGAGCGAAAAGTTATACTAGAACGAAAATCGGATCAGAAATTGCGATTAGAAAAATCGCGGAATAAATCCGAGAAAAAGAAAAACGACGAACAGATTAACGAACGAACGTTCGTTATCTGGATCTAAACAATGTACGCGTTCGTTAAAATGAACGAACGAGCGAACGCTCGCTAATTAAACTAAACCGGCAAAAAAAAAAACGATCTATCTAAAAAACGGATCTAAAAAAAATCGATCGAAAACCGGCGAAAACCAATGGTTTTCTAAAAAAACCGGCGGCGGCGAGATCGACCTCGTCGTCGGCGGCGGGCGGCGGCGGCGGCAGCGGTTGGGGCGGCGGGGCTAGGGTTTGGGGGCGGCGGCGGCTTTGGGCTGGTCGGGCCCCGGGGTCGCGCCATATAAAGGCCCCGACCAGGGAGTCCTTGCCGAAACCGGCCCGTAGTCGGTTCGCTCCTTTTTTTAAAATTATTACGCGCAGAAAAACAAACGAAAGGAATACTAAACGGACTCCAAAAATCCGGAAATAAATTTTCCCCGGCTTCTAATATCAGTCCGCACAGGATGAACATTTATTTGGGGCCTAAATGCAATTTTGAAAAACGCGCATTTTTCCTAAATTCAATAAAATAGCAAATAAAACCAAAATAAAATCTTATTTGATTTTATCATTTAAATCCTCAATATTTCTTTATTTTGGGAAAGTCATTTTATTCCCTCTCTCATATTTTGATAATAGAAATAATTGAAGATAAAAATAAATAAAATCAAATGATCCTATTTTCAAAATTTGAGAAAAATCAAATATGAAAATAACAAAATCCCCAACTCTCTCCGAGGGTCCTTGAGTTGCGTAGAATTTCTAGGATCAACCCCAAAATGCAAATAAAATATGATATGCAAAGATAATCTATTGTATAACATTCCAAATTAAAAATTTGGGATGTTACAAACCTACCCCCCTTAAGATGAATCTCGCCCTCGAGATTCGGGTTGGCTAGAAAATAGGTGAGGGTGGTCCTTCAGCAATTCTTCCTCTCGTTCCCAGGTGGCTTCATCCTCTGTGTGGTGGCTCCACTGAACTTTGCAAAACTTGATAACCTTGCTGCGGGTGACTCGGCTGGCATACTCAAGAATCTTAACTGGTTTCTCCTCGTAGGTCAAATCACTGTCCAACTGAATCGCTTCCATCGGCATTGTATCTCAGCGGTATATCAGCCATCTCCGCGTGGCACTTCTTCAACTATGAAATGTGGAACACGTCGTGAACTCCTGACAATCCTTCGGGCAATTCCAACTTATAAGCCACTTCTCCCATACGCTCCAAAACCTTGTATGATCCTACAAAACATGGCGCTAACTTTCCCTTAACTCCAAAGCGCTTAACTCCCCGAAGTGGAGATACTCGAAGATAAACTCGGTCTACGACTTCGTAAACTGTCTCCTTGCGTTTAGGATCTGCGTAGCTCTTCTGCCTGGACTGGGCTACCTTGAGCCTATCGCGAATCAATTTCACTTTCTGTTCCGACTCCTTAATCAAATCTGGTCCAAACAATTGTCGGTCTCCAACTTCATCCCACGACAATGGGGTCCTGCACCTCCTTCCGTACAAGGCTCCGAAAGGGGCCATCTTCAAACTGGATTGATAACTGTTGTTGTAAGAGAACTTTGTGTATGGCAAATTCTCGTCCCAAATAGATCCGTAATCTAGTGCACAAGCTCTCAGCATATCCTCCAAAATCTGATTAACTCTCTCGGTCTGTCCATCTGTCTGCGGATGGAAAGCTGTACTGAACTCTAGCCTGGTACCCAAAGTTTCATGCAACTGATTCTAGAACTTTGAGGTAAACTGGGTTCCTCTATATGATACAATGCTCCATGGAACTCCATGCATACATACGATCCTGGTCATGTATATCTTTGCCAACTTGGCACTAGTGTAGGTAGTCTTCACTGGAATGAAATGAGCTACCTTTGTCAAACGATCGACTACAACCCATATCGAGTCATCGCCTGAACGAGTTCTGGGTTATCCTGTAATAAAATCCATGCCTAACTTATCCCACTTCCATTTGGGAATCGGCAATGGCTGTAGCAATCCTGTTGGCTTCTGATGCTCTGCCTTTACTCTCTGACATACATCACAAACTTCTACATACTCCGCAATATCCTTCTTCATTCCGGTCCACCAGAAAGTATCCTTCAAATCCAAATACATCTTGGTATTTCCTGGGTGAATCGAATATGGTGAATCATGGGCCTCTTGCAGAATCAACTTCCTGATCTTCGAATCATTAGGCACATAAACACGATCTTCAAACCATAAGGTTTCGTGCTCATCCTCACGAAATCTTTTAGCTTTTCCTTTGCTCATTTTCTCCTTAATAGAAGCAATCTCCTTGTCAGTCCTTTGAGCTTCTCCGATCTTATCCATCAAAGTAGACTGAATCTCCAATGCTGCTACATAGCCTCTCGGGACTATCTCCAAACATAGCTCACGAAGATTTTCGGCTAACTCCCTTGGTAAATCTCTCGTCATTAGGGTGTTGACATGACTTTAACGGCTCAGCGCATCGGCTACTATGTTAGCCTTTCCGGGGTGATAATGCAATCTCATATCATAATCCTTGATGAGCTGCAACCATCTCCTTTGCCTGAGATTCAACTCCTTCTGCGTGAAAATATACTTCAAACTCTTGAGATCCGTGTACACCTCACAATGATTTCCAATGAGAAAGTGTCTCCAAGTCTTCAATGCATGCACTACGGCTGCTAACTCCAAATCATGTGTGGCATAATTTAACTCATGAGGCTTAAGCTGTCGTGAGGCATATGAAACAACTCTTCCTTCCTGCATAAGCACTGCTTCAAGTCCTCGACGTGAAGCGTCGCAATATACCTCATAATCCTTGTTCTGATCTGGCAAAATCAACACTGGTGATGTAACCAAACGTTTCTTCAACTCCTGGAAACTGGCCTCACATTCCTCGGTCCATATGAACTTGGTATCAGTGCTAACGATTTAATAACTATCTTTGTAGCTCCAGAATGTTTCAGTTTATGTTCCTACCTATTGTCTGGATATACCAAGAGAGATCTACGGTCTAATGAGGCTACTATGAAATATTTACTCATGGGTGGGGCAAGCTCTTCTATTCTGGTTCATGGTTTCTCTTGGCTATATGGTTCATCTGGGGGGGAGATCAAGCTTCAAGAAATTGTGAACGGTCTTATCAATACTTCAACAACTCCGTCATAGGCTTCACAATCTTCGAGAAATTTTTAATGAATCTTCAGTAGTATCCTGCAAGTCCAACAAAACTCCGGATCTCTCCAACTGTGGTTGGCGCTTCCCAATTTGTCACTGTGTCAACCTTGGTGGGATCTATTGCTATACCATCTCCGGATAACGTGTCCGAGAAATCCAACTTCCTTCAACCAAAATTCACATTTGCTAAACTTGACATATAACCGATGTTCTCTGAGTTTACCAAGTACCAAACGCAAATGCTCCTTATGCTCCTCTTCATTTTCCGAGTAAACCAGGATATCATCAATGAACACTACGACGAACTTATCCAAAAACTCCATAAATACTTTGTTCATCATGTTCATAAAATATGCAGGTGCATTAGTCAGACCAAATGACATAACGGTATACTCGTACAGCCCATACCTGGTGGTAAAAGCCGTCTTAGGTATATCCTGTTCTCGAATCTTCAACTGATGGTATCCTGATCGCAGATCGATCTTGGAAAATATCTTAGATCCTTGCAATCGATCAAACAGATCATTGATCATCGGTAGTGGGTACTTATTCTTGATGGTTACTTCATTCAATCCTCGATAATCAACAACCATCCTTAACGATCCATCCTTCTTCTCCACTAGAAGTACTGGCGATCCCCAAGGCGAAGAACTTGGGCGGATATATCCTTTATCCAGTAACTCCTTAATCTGCTTCTTAATCTCTTCCAAATCTTTTGCCGGCATCCTATATGGTCTCTTAGATATTGGCCCTGTGCGTGGCAAAAGCTCAATCAAAAACTCAATATCTCTATCCGGTGGCATGCCTGGCAACTCCTTTGGAAATACATCAGGGAAATCCTTCACTACTGGTACTTCCTCCTGCACAACTCCTGTTAACGAATTTACTTGAGTCCTTTTAGGCACATGCCGGGATACATACTTGATCCTTCTCCCTTCTGGGGTGGTAAGCAAAATTGACTTACTGGCGCAATCGATGTTCCCTCCATACATCGATAGCCAATCCATACCCAGAATTACATCCAAACTTTGTGATTCCAAAATGATTAAATCCGAGGGAAACACATGCCTACCTATACTCAATGGCACTTGAATACATCCCTTACTAGCCATATACTCCGCTCCTGGTGAGCTTACTAACATGGGTGTTCTAAGAACCTTAGTGGCAGGTTATACTTATCCACAAATCCCCTTGATATGTATGAATGCGATGCACCAGTATCGAAAAGAACGATTGCAGTAAATGACTTAACCAAAAACTTACCGATTACTGCATCCGGCTGCTCTTCAACCTCCTCCACGTTAACGTGGTTCACCTGTCCCCTATTGAAAGGGTTCGGCTTCTTCCCAGAGCTTTCGTTGCCATTTCCATTCTGAGATTCAGGACATTCATTGGCATAATGTCCGGTCTTCTGGCACTTAAAGCAAGTGACTTGGCTCAGGTCTCTTTTGGCTGGGGTTGATGGGTTGGTACGGTTCTGGCCGTTGCTTTCCCCATTCCCATTACCATTCTTGGGGCCATTATGATTGTGCGAGCTACCTCCTCCATGGGTATGCTGAAAATGTCCTCCCGGTCTAGGGGTAAAACGTGGCTTCTGCTGAGCTCCTGAATTGTACTTCCCTTGTCCATACTTCCTCTTGCGATTCTCAATCTGCTGCTGCTTCCCTTCAATCATAAGAGCACGATCTACCAAATCCTGGTAGTTGTTGAAGGTTTCTACCATCAACTGCATGCTCAACTCATCATTCAGTCCTTCCAGAAACTTCTCCTACTTAGCTGCATCCGTAGCAACGTCATCTGGGGCATAACGTGCTAGCTTACTAAAGTCCTCCACATACTGGCCAATTATCCGTCTTCCTTGGCGCAAGTTGCGAAACTCACGCTTCTTCATGGCCATAGCTCCTGCTGAAACATGGGCAGCACCTAAAGCCTGCTGGAACTGGTCCCATGTGACAGTGTCGATAGGGAAAGTGGCGGTGAAATTCTCCCACCATGAGGCTGCAGGTCCGTCAAGCTGATGTGCGGCAAACTTCACTTTTTCCGCACCTGTGCATCTTGCCGTGGTCAACTCCCTAGCTGTCTTGCGGAGCCAATCATCTGCTACTATAGGCTCGGTGCTACTGGAAAACACCGGCGAATTCAGCCTAAGAAAACGGGCTAAGTGATCAACAGGTGCTGGTGGTGGTGGGTTGTTGTTGTTGTTCCCCCGATTCTGATTCTGGACTAGCAACTGCATCAACGTGTTCTGCTGCTGGATCAACTGAGTGAGCTCCGGTGGAAAGGTAAATCCGTGGTCACGTCTTGGAGGCATTTGAGGGTTTAGAAAAGATGAGATTTAAGAATAGAGGGGGGTCTAGAGAGAAAACACTACCCATATGCATATCAGGCAAAAGCAAACAATTCACTTCATTCAATCAAACGAGGGCATACAATCGATCTAACTATCGCAAAAGTGCTCATATTACTATATTTACATGGTGGACTACTACTACTGTTGGGATGGTTTACTAGAAATATTCTTCGGTTGTAGACTCCATGATATCTGCTCCTGCTTCATCAACATAGTCATCATCGCTATCATCTGGATCCGAGTCGGTGTCGTCGATGATGATGTAGTCTTCAGGGCGAATCTCCTTGGGTTCTTCGTCTTCTTCTACTGGTGTAGGGCCTCCCATAAATATTCCGATCTTCTTGATCAGATCGTCATTCTTCTCCACTAATACTTCGATTTCCTCTTCATAATCTTCACGTGTAGCCTTGAGTTCTTCCTCCAGTTCCTTGATTCTTGTCCTCGCCTTCTTCAGATCTACCATGTCGGCGCACATCTGGTTCTCCTGACGTCGAATGTGCTGGTTTAACTCCTGGATAAAAGCTGCAATTGATCTATCCTTCCTGGTGCTGATCATCTCCCAGTGCTCATCACGGTGCCCACAAATCTGGTAGATAGTATCCTTGAGATCATTGCGGTAAACTTCTCCAATACATCCCATGGCAATGTGAGCTGCCATGCTCTTTCCTAGACTCCAGGTTGGTGCATCAAAGGAAAACTCTATGGGCTCCGTGACTGGCATGAACGTCCTTCCTGGAACTTGAACTTGAATCATCCAGCGCTCCTCTTCCGGTAAAGTGGCGTTGTATGTTCCGGTGAAGCTTGGTACTCCTATGTTCAGATATCTAGTGACTTCCTTCAAGTGACGTCCAAAGGGTGTATCTTCATCCGGTTGCGTGAACTTGTTCCTTGCATCCGCCATCCTAAAAGAGTAGAAAAGATGAGGAGTCAGAATGAGAAGAGTGAGTAGTGATCTAGGGCTTTAGCTTAGTGGTCGTGTCCTACAGTCAGTGTGTGCTCTGATACCATCTTGTAGCGACCAGACCTTAAACGGTCCAATCTCTGTGCTCCGGTGTCATCCCTGGATTAGTAATGCTGACACCACATAGTACTTGAAGGATTTATAACAGAGTGGCAATCACACACTTATTACATCGAGTGTCTCAAAAGAGAACTTATTACAATAAATATGGATTAAGGCCATCTAATGACGATAACATCGGAAGGCTTGGAAGATAAGTGAGTCCATCAACTCCAACGACATCACTGAGTATAGAACCACAACCTAAAGGCACCTTACTCGTCATCTGAAAAGTCTGCAACATGAACGTTGCAGCCCGAAACGGGTCAGCACATGGAATATGCTGGCAAGGTAACACATATAGAACAATGAAAGAATAAGGCTATACTACATGCATATTTGGCTGGTGGAAAACTCTATGGTTACAGTTTTGCGTAAAGCCAATTTTTCCCTACTGCAAAGGAATACATTTTATTTAACTATCATGGTGGTTGTTAAACATTGAGAGTGTAGACACCCTCTCAATCCCAATTAAACATCATCATTAAAACCCAACAAAATTAATTAGAGTAACATGATGAGATTCACATGATAATCCAAGTACTAGATACTCAAGTTGTCCATAACCGGGGACACTGCTAACCATGATTAGTTTATACACTCTGCAGAGGTTTGCGCACTTTTCCCCACAAGAATCGATCGCCTCCGTTGGGATTCTCGCACTACATGGTGTTTGAGAAACGGATGACCGAGACACAGTCTTTCAGAAGTGCTAGCACCTTACGAATGGGTTGAACGTTACACCTACTTTCCCCTACATCTGCTAGTCTACCACTTTAAGAGTTCGCACAACTTAGTCAACTATGTTAGAGCCCATAGTAGCTTGTGGCTGCACACGGAAGTTTCTAGTATGAATAATCTCATGATCCCTTTGAGCCTGGGTGGCGGTCCAAAAGAAAAACAGGCAATCGCTGGAATACCCAGGTGCCTCAATCCACCCAGATGTGTATTTAAGTTGCCACCTTAGATAAACCATTAATTTAACAAACTCACATCTGTCATGGATACACTCACCCAATCCACGTCTACTAGCATAGCATGGCATAATAAGCAAACATAGAAGTAACTCCCAAAGGTTTGATAATAACAGGTAATAGGTACTACTTCATC
Organism: Triticum urartu; assembly: GCF_003073215.2. NCBI lineage: Eukaryota > Viridiplantae > Streptophyta > Magnoliopsida > Poales > Poaceae > Triticum > Triticum urartu. The sequence continues at coordinate 289,341,020 of NC_053025.1, read as the reverse complement.
TACTTCCCAAACCCACAATTTAATTAGATCCTAATCATGCAATGTGTGAGTGTTGATCTAATGCAATAAAACTGGGTAATAGGAAGTATGATCAAAGTGTTACTTGCCTTGCTGATGATCCGCAAAACCTAGCGATTCGAAGTAGCAGGTGGCGCACTCCGGGTACTCTATCGCAAACAAACAAGCATACAATAAGTACTCAACTAATGCACAGGTAAAACTCAAATAAGAGATCTAACCAGAAAGTTCAACTTAAGAACTCCGGTTGGCAAAAAGAATCAAATCGAACGAAGCAAGGAAAGACAAACGGCAAAAGAAATAAGCTTCGTTTACTAATCTGAATCTAGGTCAAATTTTACAGAGGCAAAAACTTTTTTGAGTTGGTTAAACGGAAAGAGGGTTTCGAGACGAAACTCCAGGCACTTGAATTGCCTGATTCCGATAAACGAGCGAAAAGTTATACTAGAACGAAAATCGGATCAGATATCACGATCAGAAAAATCGCGGAATGAATCCAATAAACAGAAAAACAATGAACAGATTAACGAACGAACGTTCGTTATCTGGATCTAAATGATGAACGTGTTCGTTAAAACGAACGAACGAGCGAACGCTCGCTAATTAAACTAAACCGAAAAAAATCGATCTATCTAAAAAAGGATCTAAAAAACCAAATGAAAATCAACGATTTTCTAAAAAAACCGCCGGCGGCGAGATCGACCTCGTCGGCGGGCGGCGGGGCTAGGGTTTGGTGGCGGCGGGGGCTTTGGGCTAGTCGGGCCCTTGGGTCGCGCTATATAAAGGCCCCGGCCAGGGAGTCCTGGCCGAAACCGGCCCGTAGTCGGTTCACTCCTTTTTTTTAAATTATTATGTGCAGAATAACAAACAAAAGGAATACTAAACGGACTCCAAAATCGCGAAATAAATTTTCCTCGGCTTCTAAAATCAAGACGCACAAGATGAACATTTAGGGGCCTAAATGCAATTTTGAAAAACATGCATTTTTCCTAAATTCAATAAAATAGCAAATAAAACCAAAATAAAATCTTATTTGATTTTATCATTTAAATCCTCAATATTTCTTTATTTTGGGAAAGTCATTTTATTCCCTCTCTCATATTTTGATAATAGAAATAATTGAAGATAAAAATAAATAAAATCAAATGATCCTATTTTCAAAATTTGAGAAAACTCAAATATGAAAATAACGAAATCCCCAACTCTCTGTGAGGGTCCTTGAGTTGTGTAGAATTTCTAGGATCAACCCTAAAATGCAAATAAAATATGATATGCAAAGACGATCTATTGTATAACATTCCAAATTGAAAATTTGGGATGTTACATGTTATCACTTTGAACTTCTCTCTCGTTTGAGATAATTTTTTTAAAACACAAAAAACAACATGTTTTTTTATGTATTTTGGACATCTAAATACACGGTGAACCTCTCTCACAAGGATTTTTGAACTTTTCCTCGTCGCAACACTTGAACTTCTAGCAACCATTTTTTTCATTTATGAGTTGTTTTTAAAAGTGCAAAAAATGGCATTGTGTTTATTATTTTTGAACAGGTAAATTCTATGTTTTAATAAACTCCGAACTTCTCTGCTATTTCAATTTGAACTTCACCTTTTTATATTTTTGAGTAAAGAATTGTATTGGATTTTTATATGGAAAAAAATTGAACATGGAAATACAAAGTGAACCTCTCTCGCAAGAATTTTTGAACTTCTCTGGACACAGCACTTGAACTTCTTTCAACAAACCTTTTAAGTTTTTATTTTTCTAAAAAATTTTCTCACCTGAAATGCATTCCTTGCAGTACTTGAACGTCTCGTTGTTTTCACTATGAACTTCTGTCACATTTTTGTGTATACATCGAATTACATGCAATTGAAGGTCGAACGTCAGTTTTTGCCATTTTAACACATGTAATTGGAGGTCGGACGTCCCGCGATATAAATTCTGAACCATGCACGAAGGAGCATGTGCACTTCTTGCAACAAACCTTTTAAGATTTTTATTTTCTATTCTTATATTCTTATCTGAAATGCATTCCGTGTAGTAGTTTGAACTTCCCGTTGTTTTCACCTTGAACTTCTGTCACATATTTTTGTTCAACATCTCTCACAAGAATTTTTTTAACTTTCTCGGGCCGAGCACTTGAACTTCTAGCAACAAAACCTCCGGCCTTTGCTTTTTCATTCTTTTTTCATACAAATGCACACCAAGTAGTACGTGAACTTCTGGCAGTTATGAAGCCGAACTTCTCTCGGTTACGTGAAAATATCTGAGTTTTTATAGACATTGAAGCGCTCTACCTTTTTTACTTGAACTTCATTTTTGTATTTTTAGAAATGTGAAAATTGGAGGTTTTTAGAAACATCGAACTTCTTCGTTGATTGAAATTGAACTTATTGGTTTTATTCTTTAGTAACTTGAAAAATCTAATTTTTTAAATATAATATCAAACTGCTCCGCCTTTTCCAATTGAAATATAAGGAATTTTTTAATTAGGACTATAGGACTTTTTTGGTGTTATTCATTACTATAGGGAAAAGTCCTAGTTATGTAATAAACATCTAACCGCTCACTTCTTTAAATTTGAACTTCCAAATCTTAAAAAACTGTGGCAAATCCATGTTTACAAACTTTTTAAACTGCTCGTTTTTTTATTTGGACCTTCTTGGCTTTTTATAACCATTTTGAACTTCTATGTTTTTTAAATTTGAACTTCTCAATTTTTTTAATAAAATGTAGAAACACCATTTTCTATAAACTTTTCAAATTGCTCCATTTTTAGTTTTTGAACTTCTTGGTTTATTCTATAGTAACGGGGAAAATTACAGGTTTGTAATTAACATTGAACCGCCCTATTATTTAAATTTGAACTTCATGGTATTTTTTAGAAATGGTTAAACTTACAAAACAAAATTATGTTTTCCACCATTTCTACGAACTTACAAAACAATTTTTTTTGCTGTCGGTGAAATAGCCTAGGCAGTCATTTTTTTCATTGATGAATTTCTTCAGTATGTGGTACACGCGAACTTATGAATTTCTGAAAAATGAACTTCGCATGCTATTATAATTCAAGAAAATTACACACAGCAACACACATACACTTCGTGTGCTACATGCATTTTAAACAAATACAAGTGCACACATTTGAAAGAGCATAAAGTTCTCACGCAGAGTTCAAAAAACAGAGTGAATTTTTTTCCACAAGAATTGTTTGGACATTTTGGTAGGCGAACATGTACAATTTTTCCATTCGTTTGCACATTGAACAACGTCATGTTTAGAAACTGAACTTCTATTTTTCTTTTCTTCTAATAACAGCACAACACAATAAAGGAAATAGCAATTTCTTTTGCAATTCTTTTGCACGGGGAACCATCCTCACATCAAAGAATGAATATACTATTTTGCAATGAAGGTGTGCATTTTAAAAAAACACACACACACACATATACAATACACACTTTGACCTTCTGCAACACAACATTTTGACCTTCGCAAAAACAAAAAAATTAAGCCAAATAAATCACCCATTAGTACAAGCACAACAAAATTGCAGTTGCATTTTAAAAAAACATACTGGGGGAAGCTACTAGCTTCTCCAACTACAAATGATACAGAGGTAGTATTTCCGAAATTGCAAGACTGACAAGTGTGAGGGCGTGCCTACATGTTGCTCACACAAGCTCTTGTTACTAGTCGGGACCTGGGATACTGCCAAGCAGGAGTCCCTTCCCATAGGCTCTAGCTAGTAGCTAAGTTCTAGAGAACCACCATTTGGATGAACAAAAGCAGTCGATGGAGCGACGCCAAATGCAGCCCGCACACTGCGAGACTGAGAAATGTATGTACGAGAGCACACTTTCCTGAAAACTTCAAACTTGCAAATCTCAAAGTCTACACTCGTACCTCTCGGCGTGCCACCCCGGAGTGTGGCTCCATCCTCGTACCAGCAGGAGAGAAAACGAAGACGGCATGCAGCAGTAGTAACCAACAAGCGTTTCGCGTCATGTGCCTATGGACGAAGTTGGAGCGGCAAGGAACACGCTGCCGCTGCACACGCGTCCGCCCGGCGGCTCGCCCGTCCACCTCGTATCGCCATCTGCTGCCATCTCGTTCTTGCACCTGCCATGACACTCGAGCCCACGCGCGTGTCCGGCCGATCCTAACTGACGGCCAGGTTTAGACGGGCCCGCCAGCCTACGTTCGCGCCCGGCGAAAAGTCCCTGGATCTTTCTGCCCCGGAGGCTGGAAGGAAGTTTGCGCAGAAGTTGTAGGTTCTGCCAACCATCTCTATATGTAATGAAAAATACATCTCTGAACATTAATGCTCATTCATTCTGAACTTCAGTATCCCTAAAAACATGTTGTGTGATTTGTTGCTGCAAAATTTGGACGCACACACTTCAACAATCCATGAATTAACCTCACCAACACAAAAATTTGCACTTCCCAAACACAAAACATAGAAACAAGATACATGAATCAGGAATGCGAAAAATTAAATCCATGTTGATAGGAGTCTGTGTTCTGAACGCTAAATCTTCTCTATATGCTAAATCTAAACTTCAGAAAAATAAAATAAAAATGACGCTGGTGAGGTCAGCGGTCACAGAGGAGCGTGCCGTCCACATCCTCTTGTCCAGCCGGTGGTTGATGTAGTAGATGTTACTGTCATAGACAATAGGTATGATGGTTTTTCAGCAATCCACATGTTATTTCATGAGTCTCCAACAGATATACATAGATTAACAGGTGTGAAGGAAGGAAGTGGATGAAGAACCTTGCGCAGGCGATGAGCTGGATGACGGAGCTAAAGAGCAGGAAGGTGCAGTTGAAGGCCAACCCGTCCGCCTTCCAGTACGGGCCCAGCAGCCCGTCCAGGACCTCGAACCACTGTATCCCATCAAGAGAGCAAAGCAATCAATTCAATTCAATTCAATTCAGTACCCCTAGGAAACATAATAATTTACCACTTTAGTAACATTCGAGTTTGATGCGAGGATGGATAAGGATGGGTGCATGCAATGCATGCTTATCCCACTGCGGTTTTGCTTCAGCGATAAGGAAGTGGTCAACATGCAAAGTGCCTTTTCTTCCCCAACACAATCATCCCGAGGGGCGGAGGGATCCAATTCTGGTAGTACATACTAAGACTGGAATGTATGCAGGAAAGCCGGAGAAGAAAGAAGGAAACTGAAAAACTGACTGAGGCAGAGTGGAGTGGAGTGGAAATGGAGTGATGGATGGACGGGCTGCTACCTCTTGAGCACTGCATTGGTTTTCCCTTGAAGAGGAAAGGGTGATGCAGTAGAGCAACGTCAGTATTTCCCTCAGTTTTTGAGAACCAAGGTATCAATCCAGTAGGAGACCACGCGTGAGTCACCTCGTACCTACACAAACAAATAAGAACCTCGCAACTAACGCGATAAAGGGGTTGTCAATCCCTTCATGGCCACTTGCAAGAGTGAGATCTGATAGACATAATAATAATAAGATAAATATTTTTGGTATTTTTATGATATAGATTGAAAGTAAAGATTGCAAAATAAAATAGATTGGAAACTTGTATGATGGAAAATAGACCCGGGGGCCATAGGTTTCACTAGTGGGTTCTCTCAAGATAGCATAAGTATTACGGTGGGTGAACAAATTACTGTCGAGCAATTGATAGAAAAGCGAATAATTATGAGAATATCTAGGAATGATCATGTATATAGGCATCACGTCCGCGACAAGTAGACCGACTCCTGCCTGCATCTACTACTATTACTCCACACATCGACCGCTATCCAGCATGCATCTAGAGTATTAAGTTCATAAGAACAGAGTAACACCTTAAGCAAGATACCATGATGTAGAGGGATAACTCATGCAATATGATATAAACCCCATCTTTTTATCCTCGATGGCAACAATACAATACGTGTCGTTTCCCCTACTGTCACTGGGATCGAGCACCGCAAGATTGAACCCAAAGCTAAGCACTTCTCCCATTGCAAGAAAGATCAATCTAGTAGGCCAAACCAAACTGATAATTCGAAGATACTTGCAAAGATAAACCAATCATACATAAAAGAATCTAGAGAAGAATCAAATATTGTTCATAGATAATCTGGATCATAAACCCACAATTCATCGGATCTCGACAAACACACCGAAAAATAAGATTACATCGAATAGATCTCCAAGAGAATCGAGGAGAACTTTGTATTGAGATCCAAAGAGAGAGAAGAAGCCATCTAGCTACTAGCTATGGACCCGAAGGTCTGAAGTAAACTACTCACACATCACTAGAGAGGCTATGGAGTTGATGTAGAGGCCCTCCGTGATCAATGCCCCCTCCGGTGGAGCTCCGGAAAAGGCCCCATGATGGGATCTCTCGGGTACAGAAGGTTGCGGCGGTGCAATTAGGTTTTCGTGGTGCTCCTGGATATTTGCGGGGTACGTGGACTTATATAGTAGGAAGAAGTAGGTCGGTGGAGCAACGAGGGGCCCATGAGGGTGGAGGGCGCGCCCAGGGGGGTAGGTGCGCCCCCTGCCTCGTGGCCTCCTCGATTGTTTCTTGACGCCCACTCCAAGTCTCCTAGATCATGTTTGTTGAGAAAATCACGTTCCCGAAGGTTTAATTCCGTTTGGACTTCGTTTGATATTCCTTTTCTGCGAAACACTGAAATAGGCAAAAAACAACAATTTGGGCTGGGCCTCCGATTAATAGGTTAGTCCCAAAAATGATATAAAAGTGTAAAATAAAGCCCATTAACACCCAAAATAGATAATATAATAACATGGAGCAATCAAAAATTATAGATACGTTGGAGACGTATCAAGCATCCCCAAGCTTAATTCCTGGTTATCCTCGAGTAGGTAAATGATAAAAAATAATTTTTGATATGAAATGCTTTCTAACATATTTCTCAATGTATTTTTTATTTATTGTGGCATGAATGTTCAGATCCGAAATATTCAAGATAAAAGTTTAATATTGACATAAAAGTAATAATACTTCAAGTATACTAACTAAGCAATCATGTCTTCTCAAAATAACATGGCCAAAGAAGTTATCCCTGCAAAATCATATATTCTGGCTATGCTCTATCTTCACCACACAAAATATTTAAATCATGCACAACCCCGATGACAAGCCAAGCAATTGTTTCATACTTTTGATGTTCTCAAACATTTTCAATCTTCACGCAATATATGAGCGTGAGCCATGGATATAGCACTATGGTGGAATAGAATGGTGGTTGTGGAGAAGACAAAAAAGGAGAAGATAGTCTCACATCAACTAGGCATACCAACAGGCTATGGAGATGCCCATTAATAGATATCAATGTGAGTGAGTAGGGATTTCCATGCAACGGATGCACTAGAGCTATAAGTGTATGAAAGCTCAACAAAAGAAACTAAGTGGGTGTGCATCCAACTTGCTTGCTCACGAAGACCTAGGGCAATTTGAGGAAGCCCATCATTGGAATATACAAGCCAAGTTGTATAATGTAAAATTCCCACTAGTTTATGGAAGTGACAACATAAGAGACTCTCTATCATGAAGATCATGGTACTACTTTGAAGCACAAATGTGGAAAAAGGATAGTAACATTGTCCCTCCTCTCTTTCTCTCTCATTTCATTTTTTTCCTTTTTTATTTGGGCCTTCTTTTTTTTTTCTTTTTTTCGTCTGGAGTCTCATCCCGACTTGTGGGGGAATCATTGTATCCATCATCCTTTCCTCATTGGGACAATGCTCTAATAATGATGATCATCACACTCCTTTTTACTTACAACTCAAGAATTACAACTCAATACTTAGAACAAAATATGACTCTATTTGAATGCCTCCGCGGTGTACCGGGATACGCAATGAATCAAGAGTGACATGTATGAAAAAATTATGAACGGTGGCTTTGCCACAAATACGATGTCAACTACATGATCATGCAAAGCAATATGACAATGATGAAGCGTGTCTTAGCAAACGGAACGGTGGAAAGTTGCATGGCAATATATCTCGGAATGGCTATGGAAATGCCATAATAGGTAGGTATGGTGGCTGTTTTGAGGAAGGTATATGGTGGGTTTATGGTACCGACGAAAGTTGCGCGGTACTAGAGAGGCTAGCAATTGTGGAATGGTGAGGGTGCGTATAATCCATGGACTCAATATTAGTCATAAAGAACTCACATACTTATTGCAAAAATCTATTAGTTATCGAAACAAAGTACTACGCGCATGCTCCTAGGGGGATAGATTGGTAGGAAAAGACCATCGCTCGTCCTCGACCGCCACTCATAAGGAAGGCAATCAATAAATAAATCATGCTCCGACTTCATCACATAATGGTTCACCATGCGTGCATGCTATGGGAATCACAAAATTCAACACAAGTATTTCTCAAATTCACAACTACTCAACTAGCATGACTCTAATATCACCATCTCCATATCTCAAAACAATCATCAAGTATCAAACTTCTCATAGTATTCAATGCACTTCTATGAAAGTTTTTATTATGCCTAAAAGCAAATTGCCATGTTGTTCTAAAGGACTCTCAAAATAATATAAGTGAAGCATGAGAGATCAATTATTACTATAAAAAGAAAATGACCACCGTCCTCTAAAAGATATAAGTGAAGCACTAGAGCAAAAACTATATAGCTCAAAAGATATAAGTGAAGCATATAGAGTATTCTAATAAATTCCAATTCATGTGTGTCTCTCTCAAAAGGTGTGTACAGCAAGGATGATTGTGGTAAACTAAAAATCAAAGACTCAAATCATACAAGACACTCCAAGCAAAACAAATATCATGTGGCGAAATAAAATATAGCTCCAAGTAAAGTTACCGATGAACGAAGACAAAAGAGGGGATGCCTTCCGGGGCATCCCCAAGCTTAGGATTTTTGGTGTCCTTGTATTTTACCTTGGGGTTACATGGGCATCCCCAAGCTTAGGCTCTTGCCACTCCTTGTTCCATAATCCATCAAATCTTTACCCAAAACTTGAAAACTTCACAGCACAAAACTTAACAAGAGAATCTCGTGAGCTCCGTTAGCGAAAGAAAACAAAACATCACTTCAAGCTACTGTAATGAACTCATTATATATTTATATTTGTGTTAAACTTACTGTATTCCAACTTCTCTATGCTTTATAAACTCTTTTACTAGCCATAGATTCATTAAAATAAGCAAACAACACAGGAAAAACAGAATCTATCAAAAACAGAACAGTCTGTAGTAATCTGTAACTAACGCTAACTTCTTGAACCCCATAAATTCTAAAATAAATTTCTGGACGTTAGGAATTTATCTATTAATCATCTTCAAAAAGAATTAATTAAATATCACTCTCCAATAAAAAAATGGGAGCAATTCTCGTGAGCACTAAAGTTTCTGTTTTTTACAGCAGGATCAGAAAGACTTGCCCCAAGTCTTCCCAACGGTTCTACTTGGCACAAACACTAATTAAACTCAAAAAACACAACCTAAAAAGAGTCTAGATAAATTATTTATTACTAAACAGGAGCAAAAATCAAGGAATAAAAATAAAATTGGGTTGCCTCCCAACAAGCGCTATCGTTTAACGCCCTTAGCTAGGCATAAAAGCGAAGATAGATCTAGGTATTGCCATCTTTGGTAGGCAATCCATAAGTGGCTGTCATAATAGATTAATATGGTAATTTAACTTTATTTATAGGGAAGTGTTCCATGCCTTTCCTTAATGGAAATTGGAATTTAATATTCCCTTCCTTCATATCAATAATTGCACCAATCTTTCTAAGGAAAGGTCTACCAAGAATAATAGAACATGAAGGATTGCAATCTATATCAAGAACAATGAAATCTACGGGCACATAATTCCTATTTGCGACAATAAGAACATCATTAATCTTTCCCATAGGTTTATTAATAGTGGAATCCGCAAGGTGCAAGTTTAGAGAACAATCATCAAATTCACGGAAACCTAGCAAATCACACAAAGTTTTTGGAATCGTGGAAACACTAGCACCCAAATCACAAAAAGCATAGCACTCATTATCTATAATTTTAATTTTAATAGAAGGTTACCACTCATCATAAAATTTTCTAGGTATAGAAACTTCCAACTCAAGTTTTTCTTCATAAGATTGCATCGAAGCATCAACGATATGTTTAGTAAAAGCTTTATTTTGACTATAAGCATGAGGAGAATTTAGCACGGATTGCAACAAGGACATACAATCTATCAAAGAGAAATTATCATAATTATATTCCTTGAAATCCAAGATAGTGGGTTCGTTGCTATTTAAAGTTTTAACCTCTTCAATCCTACTTTTAACATTTTTTGCATCAAGATCTAAAAACTCTGAATTATTGGGACGCCTTCTATCTAAAGTTGACTGATCTCCAGTCCCCTCATTATCAAGATTCATATTGCAAAACAAAGATTTAATAGGGGACACATCAATCACTTTTAGATCTTCATCCTTATTGTCATGAAAACTAGAAGAACACGCTTTCACAAAGCAATCTCTCTTAGCACGCATCCTAGTGGTTCTTTCTTTGCACTCATCAATGGAAATTCTTATGGCTTTTAGAGACTCATTGATATCATGCTTAGGTGTAATAGATCTAAGTTTCAAAGAATCAACATCAAGAGAAATTCTATTCACGTTCCTAGCCAACTCATCAATCTTAAGCAATTTTTATTCAATCAAAGCATTGAAACTCTTTTGCAAACTAATAAATTCTTTAATACTAGATTCAAAATCAGAGGGCATCTTATTATAATTTCCAAAAGAATTGTTGTAGGAATTACCATAATTATTAGACGAATTACTAAGAAACGGCCTAGGATTAAAATTACCTCTATACGCATTGTTACCACAATTGTTCCTACCAACAAAATTCACATCCATAGATTCATTATTATTCTCAATCAAAGTAGACAAAGGAAAATCATTAGGATCAATAGGAGCACTCTTATTAGCAAACAATTTCATAAGTCCATCCATCTTTCCACTCAAAACATTAATCTCTTCAATTGCATGAACTTTTTTACTAGTAGATCTTTTGGTGTGCCATTGATAATAATTAACCATAATATTATCTAGGAGTTTGGTAGCTTCTCCTAAAGTGATTTCCATAAAAGTGCCTCCCGTGGCCGAATGTAAAAGATTTCTAGAAGCAAAATTCAATCTGGCATAATTTTTTTGTATAATCATCCATAAATTCAAACCATGTGTAGGGCAATTATGTATCATTAATTTCATCCTCTCCCAAGATTGTGCAACATGTTCATGATCAAGTTGCTTAAAATTCGCAATATCGTTTCTAAGAGAGATGATATTAACGGGAGGAAAATACTTAGAGATAAAACCATCTTTGCACTTATTCCATGAATCAATACTATTTTTAGGCAAAGATGAAAACCAAGATTTAGCACGACCTCTAAGAAAAAACGGAAATAGCTTAAGTTTAACAATATCATTATCCACATCTTTCTTCTTTTGCATATCACATAAATCAACAAAGTTGTTTAGATGGGTAGCGGCATCTTCACTAGGAAGGCCAGAAAACGGATCTTTCATGACAAGATTCAGCAAAGCAGTATTAATTTCACAAGATTCAGCATCGGTAAGAGGAGCAATCGGAGTGCTAATAAAATCATTATTGTTGGTATTGTTAAAGTCACATCATTTAGTATTATCTTGAGCCATCGTGACAAGCAAGCAATCCAACACACAAGCAAATAAGAAACAGGCAAAAAGAGAAGGGGAATGGAAAAAGAGGGCGAATAAAACGGCAAGGGTGAAGTGGGGGAGAGGAAAACAAGAGGCAAATGGACAATAATGTAATGCGGAGGATAAGAGTTGTGATGTGTACTTGGTATGTCTTGACTTGGCGTAGATCTCCCCGACAACGGTGCCAGAAATCCTTCTTGCTACCTCTTGAGCACTGCGTTGGTTTTCCCTTGAAGAGGAAATGGTGATGTAGTAGAGCAGCGTAAGTATTTCCCTCAGTTTTTGAGAACCAAGGTACCAATCCAGTAGGAGACCACGCGCGAGTCACCTCGTACCTACACCAACAAATAAGAACCTCGCAACCAACGCGATAAATGGGGTGTCAATCCCTTCACGGCCACTTGCAAGAGTGAGATCTGATAGAGATAATAATAATAAGATAAATATTATCTGTATTTTTATGATATAGATTGAAATTAAAGATTGCAAAATAAAGTAGATTGGAGACTTGTATGATGGAAAATAGACCCGGGGGCCATAGGTTTCACTAGTGGCTTCTCTCAAGATAGCATAAGTATTATGGTGGGTGAACAAATTACTGTCGAGCAATTGATAAAAAAGCGAATAATTATGAGAATATCCAGGCATGATCATGTATATAGGCATCACGTCCACGACAAGTAGACTGACTCCTACCTGCATCTACTACTATTACTCCACACATTGTCCGCTATCCAGCATGCATCTAGAGTATTAAGTTCATAAGAACAGAGTAATGCCTTATGCAAGATGACATGATGTGGAGGGATAAACTCATGCAATATGATATAAACCCCATCTTTTTATCCTCGATGGCAACAATACAATACGTGTCGTTTCCCCTGCTGTCACTGGGATCGAGCACCGCAAGATTGAACCCAAAGCTAAGCACTTCTCCCATTGCAAGAAAGATCAATCTAGTAGGCCAAACCAAACTGATAATTCAAAGAGACTTGCAAAGATAAACCAATCATACATAAAAGAATTCAGAGAAGAATCAAATATTGTTCATAGATAATCTGGATCATAAACCCACAATTCATCGGATCTCGACAAACACACTGCAAAAGAAGATTACATTGAATAGATCTCCAAGAGAATCGAGGAGAACTTTGTATTGAGATCCAAAGGGAGAGAAGAAGCCATCTAGCTACTAGCTATGGACTCGAAGGTCTGAAGTAAACTACTCACACATCACCGGAGAGGCCATGGAGTTGATGTAGATGACCTCCGTGATCAATGCCCCCTCCAGGGGAGCTCCAGAAAAGGCCCCAAGATGGGATCTCTCGGGTACAGAAGGTTGCGGCGGTGGAATTAGGTTTTCGTGGTGCTCGTGGATGTTTACGGGGTACATGGACTTACATAGTAGGAAGAAGTGGGTTGGTGGAGCAACGAGGAGCCCACGAGGGTGGAGGGCGTGCCCAGGGGGTAGGCGCGCCCCCTGCCTCGTGGCCTCCTCGATTGTTTCTTGACACCCACACCAAGTCTCTTGGATGACGTTTGTTGAGAAAATCACGTTCCCGAAGGTTTCATTCCGTTTGGACTTCGTTTGATATTCCTTTTTTGTGAAACACTGAAATAGGGAAAAAAGAACAACAATTTGGGCTGGGCCTCTGGTTAATAGGTTAGTCCCAAAAATGATATAAAAGTGTAAAATAAAGCCCATTAACATCCAAAACAGATAACATAATAGCATGGAGCAATCAAAAATTAAAGATACGTTGGAGACGTATGACGGGCCGGCCTGGATGACATGGTTCTTGAAGCTGAGGCTCTCCCTCTCCTTGCGGGCGCGGTACCCAACATAGAGGACGTTGTTGAGGTAGGCGGTCCAGCTTCCCATGAGGCCGTAGAACACCTGCAGCAGCAGCCCGGAGGCCATCCCCAGCTGCTAGAAGGAGTAGGGCAGCGTCAGCAGCACCTGCGCCACCTGCACCCACGCACGCGGATCCGATCTAGACCAACCGGCAATGATGAGGAATGCCTTCCATCGTTAAACTGCATGGAGAAGAAGTGCGTACCTGTTTGGAAGCGCAGCTGAACCAGGAGTCCCACACAGATCCGCCATGCCAGAGCATGTCCTTCATGGTGAACCTACCGTCGTCGTGCCCGTGCTCCGATTGCTCACCGCCGTCCATCACACGCGCGCCCTCCTTGCCACCGCCATGGCCGCCATCCGCCATGGTCACGATGGACTCCTCCGCCTGATCCCCCGGCACCATCCTCCTGCTTCCCTGCTTCTCTCTATGCTACGCACGCACGCGGCAGAAACCAAGAAGGCAGCGGTGCACGGAGGTGAAGCAGCGGCTCGTGGGATGGCCGGATGGGGGACGGTGGTGCGCAGAGGCAGGCTGCGGCGCGCGGGAGGTAGGGCGGCAGTGCGCAGAGGCAGGAGGCGAGCGCGTGGGAGGCTGGGCGCGGCGACGGGGAAAGCTAGGGACCACAACGCCGGCGATGAGCGCAGGTGGCGATGGAGGTGGGATTTTGGGACGGCGGTGTCTCCGGTTGTGGCGTGGCTAGGCAGCGACGGTCACGTCTCTGGTTAGGGGGGTTGGGGCGGCCGGGCGGCGGCACCGCCGGTTAGGGACGGGGCGGCGGGCGCGTCGCCGTTGGGGACGGGAGCTGTGGGAGGTGGGGATTGGGGGAATGGTGGGGGATCGAGGGAGGGTGCGCTTTTGTTTCTGTCACTGCTCGGTTCGGGAGTTTAGAAACAAGTCATCGGGCCCTATATAGGGCGTCGTGATCCGAATAACTATTCTGATCCTGGGATCAGAATAGTGTTACTCTCTCTGTCTATATATATTTATATATATATATACATCCAGTCTGTTATGCTAATATTAGCAGAATAGTTATTCTGACAACACTTCCGCACTGCACGCTCAACAGAAGTGAACTGCATCGTCTTTACATTGGGAACTGCAATGCTTCACGGCAGAACTGCTTCATTTTCTGGTGTTTCGCCCGCGTTTTCTGTGTGGAATCGAGTGTTGCGGGATGATTTAGTTTGTCTCTGCATCTCATTTTACCTTTATTCTTTCTAATTTATAGGAAAATCTACTAGAGTGCTTGCAAATCGAGGGATTTGGCGGACGAGCTTTCTCTGTTCGTTCGTGTTCGCGTCAGATGCGATTTTTTGTGTGCTCGAATGTTATTTTTTAGTAGGAATTCTTTGATTGCGTTCGTTTTAATTGGTCCGTTCACTCTATAATTTGTTAATTTTTAGGAGTTAGTTTTCAATTCTTGTTAATTTGATTGTGCGGGCGGTGAGCTTCGTTCGCTCCTCTATTCTTGTTGATTTTTTGGATTTTGCGCGTCCATGCGTGTTTGAATATTGCAATTACTGTTGCTATTGGTTTGAATTTGTTGTATTGCAGGAATAATTGTCATTTTTTGAATTGCATTTTTTAAATGAAAGCTGATGCTGTTTGTCCAGTTGCCGTGTCTTCCATGTAATTTTTTGCGGGGGTATTTTTCAATAGTTTGGTGGTTGGACAATTTTTAGGCGAGTTAGGGAAGTGCGAGTGAAATTGACACCTCTATTAGTCTACCACATGTCTGGAGTTCTACTACTTTAATTTTATTTGTTGTAGTTGTGGCATACGTTGTAGTGCACTGCATTTTCGTTAGTAGTGTACTTCATTGTAGCTGCATTATAGTGGTTATGGAAGCTTATGAGATTTCTCTTTTCTTAAACTGCATTCTGTGTTCTAGAGGACTGCATAATATGCACTTTCATACTGCATTAGCAGTGTGGTTAATGTTCTATTCTGCTATTAGAATGGATGGTCCATTATATGCTTGTGTTAGCTGCATAGTTATTATAAGAGGTCCTTATTCCCGCATTCCGCGTCGCCGTCCGCTCCGTGAGTGAGGGAGTCCTGGACTAAGGGGTCCTCAAGCGTCCGACCTATTTGCCATGGGTCGGACTGATGGGCTGTGAAGACACGAAGACCGAAGACTGCACCCATGTCCGGATGGGACTCTTCTTGGCGTGGAAGGCAAGCTTGGCGACCAAATATGTAGATTACTTTCTTTGTAACCGACCTTGTGTAACCCTAGATCCTCCCGGTGTCTATATAAACCGAAGGACTTAGTCCGGAGAGGGATACCTTCATTACCATAGCCATACAAGCTAGACCTATAGGTTTTAGCCATTACGATCTCGTGGTAGATCAACTCTTGTAATACTCATATTCATCAAGATAAATCAAGCAAGACGTAGGGCATTACCTCCATAGAGAGGGCCCGAACTTGGGTAAAACATCGTGTCCCCTATCTCCTGTTACCATCAACCTTAGACGCACAGTCCGCGAACCCCTACCCGGGATCCGCCGGTTTTGACACTGACATTGGTGCTTTCATTGAGACTTCCACTGTGACGTCCTCAAAAGGTTCGATGGCCCCTTCAATCGTCAACAATGACGCTGTCCAAGGAGAAACCTTCCTCCCTGGACTGATTTTTGTGTTTGGCTGTTCGCACTGCGGGCCAACTCGTTTGGCCATCTGGAGCAGATCAATAGCTATGCCCCTGGCCATCAGGTCAGATTTGGGAGCTTGAACTATGTCGCGGACATCGGTGGAGGTTTGATCTTCGCTAGATTCGAGACCGCGGCGATCGCTCCTGGCCACCTCGATGAACATGACCTAAATATGTCATCGGACCACATTTAGGATATAGCTCCTGTAACTGCTCCGGCCTTAGATCCGGAGCATACGGCGCCATCTAAGGAACGGAGGTTCAACCCCACCAAGAAGGCCACAGATTCCCTGGCGTTGGAGCCACACATGGACTTAAACTCACACAATACTTGTGTCACCGGAACCCCAAACTCATCTCTGGTTGTAAGTTCTGAACCATGTGAGACCACGGATGCCGAACTTGATCGTTTATCGATCTTCGAATTCAGCGTCGTAGACATCATCCAGCACTCACCCTTGGGCAATGTGCTAAGCTCGTTAAAAAACCTGTCCTTGGCGGGGGACTCACAGCCGAACTATGTTTAGTTTGAACTAGGGGCAGATGAAGGAGAATCTTGCTTCCCACCCGCCACCCACTTCATAGCCATAGTCGAGGATTTAACCGACACGCTCGATTACGACTCCGAAGACATCGACGGTATTGATGACGATGCTGATGAGGAGCAAAATCAAAGTCCGCCATTCACTAGACGCTGGACGACCACCTCTTCGTACGATGTGTATATGGCGGACACATCCAAAACAACCAACGACGATGATAAAGAAAATCCAGTTGAGAATAAACCTCCTGAGACACGGCAAAAACACCGACGTCCTCGGCGCCGCTCTAAGTCACATCGTTCAAAGGACAGTAATACCGACACCGGAGAAAACAATACTCTGGACGATGCCAAAAACAATGAAGACCTTGCTGATGTAACATCCCAACAGGAGAGGAAGAAACGGGCAAGCCAGCCCCGACGAACAGGCCAGGCCCAACGACTCAGAGGACGGTAGTTATCATCCACTCTCTGAGGATGAGGAAAGCCTCAGCAATGAATATTTCATCATGCCTGAGGAACCTCTCGAACAGGAGCGCTTCAAGCGCCAGCTAATAGCCACCGCAAGGAGCCTGAAAAAGAACCAGCAGCAGCTTCAAGCTGACCAAGATCTGCTCATCGACAGGTGGACTGGCGTTCTGGCAGCCAAAGATTACGACCTCAGACGCCCAGCCAAGAGTTACCCAAAGCGAAGGTTGCTACCTCAGTTCGATGAAGAGGCGCCAGAGCCCATACTCCCCTCGCGTAATGCGACTGACGAAACACTACGCGGTCGGGACAGTGCGGCGGACCGACCACCTCGTGGTCGGGATAGAGCGGCAACTCAAGCCGAATAGCAGCCCGCCCCACCGCCACGAAAAAACAGAGACAAAATAGTTCGGGATCATACACACGACCTCCGGGAAACCCTGGATAGTAGAGTAGGATATACCCGATCGGTTTATGGACCACGAGGATGTTCCTCGACACGTGATGGTGGCTACCTATTCGGACATGAAAAACCTAGTCACACCCGAGCCGACAACCGCAGACGAACTCCATCGGAGCTATGTCGTGACACGGCCTGATATAGAGGCTCCGCACACCCTCTTTGCTTCACCGATGAAGTAATGGATCACGAATTCCCCGAAGGGTTCAAACTCGTTAACATTGAATCATACGATGGAATAACCCACCCTGCGGTATGGATCGAGGATTTTATTCTCCATATCCACATGGCCCGTGGAAATGACCTCCATGCTATCAAATACCTCCCACTAAATCTCAAAGGTCCAGCTCGGCACTGGTTAAACAGCCTGCCTAAAAACTCTATCGGCAGCTGGGAGGACTTGGAAGAAGCCTTCCTCGACAACTTCCAAGGTACATATGTCCAGACACCAGACGCTTATGACTTAAGCCACATAGTCCAACAACCTAGAGAGTCAATCAGGAAGTTTTGGACTAGGTTCCTAACCAAAAAGAACCAGATCGTCGACTGTCCGAATGCCGAAGCTCTAGCGGCCTTTAAACAAAGCATCCGCGACGAATGGCTCGCCCGTCACCTCGGCCAAGAAAAGCCGAAACCTATGGCAGCCGTCATGCCACTCATGACCCGCTTTTGTGCGGGTGAGAATAGCTCGCTGGCTCGTAGTAAAAATACAGCCAGTGATGCAGGCCCTTCCGAGGCCAAAAATAGCAACGACAAGCTCTGACGCAGCACACACAAACACCGAAGCAATGGCGATAACACTGATGACACTACTGTCAGTGCCGGATTCAGCGGCTCCAAATCCGGTCAGCGGAAAAGGCCGTATAAAAGAAACAATCAGGGACCATCCAACATGGACCGCATACTCGACCAATCGTGCCAAATCCATGGCACCCCAGACAAACCAGCCAACCATACCAACAGAGATTGCTAGGTTTTAAAGCAAGCCGGAAAGGAAAAGGGATCGCAGAGCAAGGATGATGACGAGGAGCCCCTGCAGCCAAACACAGGGGGACAGAAGAAGTTTCCCCCTCAGGTCAAAACAGTGAACATGATATATGCTACACACATCCCCAAGAGGGAGCGCAAACGCGCACTCAGGGACGTCTTTGCGATAGAGCCAGTCGCCCCAAAATTCAATCCATAGTCATCATGCCCGATCACTTTTGATCGTCGGGATCATCCAACCTGTATCCCACATGGCGGATCAGCCGCACTAGTCCTAGACCCAATCATTAATGCATTCCACTTGACGCGAGTCCTCATGAACGGTGGCAGCAGCCTCAATCTGCTCTATCAGGATACAATGCGCAAAATGGGCATTAACCCATCACGGATCAAGCCCACAAGGACTACCTTTAAAGGAGTCATACCAGGTGTAGAGGCCCACTGTACGGGCTCAATCACACTTGAGGTTGTCTTTGGATCTCCGGACAACTTCCGAAGAGAGGAGTTAATCTTTGACATCGTCCTGTTTCACAGCGGCTATCACGCACTGCTTGGACGAACCACATTTGCTCAATCCAATGCGGTACCTCACTATACTTATCTCAAGCTCAAGATGCCCGGTCCACGTGGCATCATAACAGTCAATGGAAATATGGAACACTCCCTCCGTACCGAAGAGCACACAGCTGCCTTAGCAGCAGAAGTACAGAGCGACCTTCTCAAGCAGAACCTTAATTCAGCTGCCGAGCCCTCGGACACCGTCAAGAGAGTCCGGACTATTCTGCAGCAAGACAGCCCGGCTCGTCAAGAGCTTAACTAGCAATTTGGCCTCCGTCTCAGTCCCAATCGAATGGAGGCATTCATACCGTGTGTCCATAACTACGCACTCAAAATTCCATGGGCATCGATGGAGGCATAGCTAGCCCATGATCCATGGTGCGCCTCGACCGACCCTGGATCCGCACACCTTCACTTTTTTCTTTTTTCTTTTCGGGTTTTTCTCTTCTCGAGGCTTTTTCTAGTAACCTGATCATCGGACCGATCACGGGACGGATACACCAAGGAGGCAAGGAGCTTTGTCATACAAAGGAATCCCCAGGTGGTCTCTGCTAACAATTGCTATACCTGTTTTACATACCCACATGTAGCTCGCTCTTAGTCACGGCATGTTGAATAGCCTTACTTGCTTATCGCATTGCTTGCACAAGTACGCCTCGACGTATTAATCAAATTACAATGAAAAATATTTGGCAGCGTCAGCTTATTACTTGATTTTTTCCTTGCCTCTGTATTTATTACTCATCGCACCCGTACACTCTGGTACGTATTACTTCGCCAGGGGCTTCATCCCGCCCCGCAATACGGCAACAAAGTCCAAACACTTTTTACATTACAGTTGGGCACCCCGAACTTATATCATTATATGCATTGGCTCCGAATCATGTCTTTCGTCAATAGTTGGGTTGCCCGGCTCCTGTGCTTACTACCTTACGTTCCGCTATATCGGCTAGGGTAGTAAAGGGAGAACTACTGCGATTGTGTCCTAGTTCTTCCAGACAAGCACCTCAGTAGAGAAAGCCGAAAACTGACTATCATGATGCAGCGAGAGCTGGTTAGCTGTTCAAGAGGTTTCAAATCCTTAGAGATTTTTTCCGCTTTATGCGAGGAGTTGGTTTTTATCCGATCAGGTGTATATAGCGCCCCTAGTTCGGCCTTCCGACTACCAGGGGCTTCGCCAAAATTCTCATTGCCCAACTCCTATGGCTAAGTGAGGGTGATAAAGGTCGTATAGTCTGATTGCCTTGTTCGTTGCGCTAAACACATCCTTTAAGGACCAGAATGTGGAGTAAAGAGTGTTTTGATTTATCCCGAACGCCCCCGTACTATCTATGTGGGGGCAGAAGCCGACGACTGGCCAACCCTCAGATTTCATAAACGGCCGCACAAGAGGTAAAATTTTAAAAGTCGCAAGCATTATATTACATAACGACATTGTTTCATATTACATGACAGGATAATATGAATGTTTCATGGGAATATAACATCCTTCGCACATTGCTCCGCCACAAGGCGGGATCCCTCCAGGACACTATCAAAATATAGCTCGGGTCGGCGGTGCTCCTTGCCCTCAGGCGGCCCCTCGGTCATCAGCTTCTTGGCATCCATCTTCACCCAGTCCATCTTGACGCGGGCAAAGGCCATCCGTGCACCTTCAATGCAGACCGACCGCTTCACGACTTCAAGCCGTGGGCAGTCACTCACAAGCCGCTTCACAAGTCCGAAGTAGCTGCTGGGCATGGGCTCGGCAGGCCATAGTCGGACTATTAGGTCCTTCATGGCTAGCTCAGCCGCCTTGTGCAGCTCGACCAACTGTTTCAGCTGGTCGCTGAAGGGCACCGGATGTTCTGGTCCAAGTATTGAGAGCAAAACAGCTTTCCATAGAACTCCCTTCTTCGGCTCGATAGAACTCGGCAGCATCTGATACGTCGCGCGGCAAATCTGTAAACGCCCCTGGAGAGCTCCAAATCCGGGTAAGTAAAAGGAACGTTTCCTTCGCATACTTGCTTTGCATAATGAAAGCCTTACCCGTTGCGATCTTCTTGGCCGCCTGGATTTCCTGGAGGGTGCTCTGGGCTTCGGCCCGGGCATCTTGGGTGCTCTGGTGGGCCTTCACAAGTTCGGACCCTTGCGTCTTAACATCACGCTCCAAGGACTCGTACTTCTTGATGACGTTCTAGAGCTCTTGCTGGACCTCGCTGACCCGGGCCTCGTGCTTCTCGCGCGTGGCGCGTTCCTTGACCGCTTTGTTCTCAGCCTCGACCAACGCCTTCTTGAGGCGCCACCTCGGTCGTGGCCCCTAATAAGGTTCATGACACTTTAGTCAGCACGAACCATTCATCCTTCCCAAATATACATGCAGGTTACTGCAGACCTTGGTTGTCCTCCAGCTGCTTCTTCACAAGGCCGAGCTCTTCCTCGGCCCGCTCCAGGTTCCGCTTCAGTCCGGAGACCTCCGCGGTATGAGCGGCAGCAGCCAGCAGCGATGCCTACTTATTCACATAGACATCTTATGTTAGACTCCTGCGAAAATTATTTTGATGCTCTGTTCGGCCTTTTCTTTTCTAACACCGAACAGAGCATCAGGGGCTACTGTCTACACTTTGATATTCTTTCTACAATTACATTACTTAACTCAAAGCCTGTTAGAAGGCTAGCGCAGGCTTCGGTCAGTCTGCTTTTGGCGGACCGAACCTTCTCGATCACCATACCCATAAGGATACGGTGTTCATCCACAATGGAAGCGCTTCGCAACGCTTCCAGCAGATTATCCAGTGCCTCTGCTTGGACAGAGGTCACCGGTGGAACAGGCACACCTTCTCCTTCCGGAGAAGGCTGCTCGCCTGGTTTTGGAGCCATGTAGATCTCTGGAACGGTATCCGGCTAGGGGCCGAATTGAACTTGTCCCTCATCACCAGCCCCCAAGGGGCTTTTTCCCCCATTTGTCCAGCGGCCGAGGAGTCATCCTTTGGCGCCACCCTGACGACCTCTGGAACCTCTCCCTGACCTGGGAAGGCCCTTTGGGACACCACCTCGTCATCACCCTTGGCCGGGGAAGAGTGAGCGGGCGGTAGTGACACGCTGGCCATCTCCTTTGAATCTAGCGAACCTCTTATTGAGGATCGCGAGGAGCTGTCACGGGCCGTACTGCAATGGCATGATTTAAACATATTAATATTACAAAGCGGAAAGTCCATACATTTGGACGTGCATAAGGTTTTTGGTACTTATGTGGCAGCCTGAGGCTTGGTCCGGGACAGTCGCTCTAGACTGCTATCGACATCCCACGCGAAGTTATCCGCGAGGGAACCCTTCCCCCTCTTGGGCGCCTCCGCCTCCAGATTTGTGGAGGCCCCCCTTTTCTTCCTTCCCCTCTCGGGAGGGGAGTTGCTTTCTTCCTCCTGATCGTCATCTTCGGCGGCCGAAGAGTGAGTCTCGTCTTCGGATGTCACGTCCGAAGCACTTTTTCAGTGAAGGCCACTCCTGGCCCCTTGGCCGTTTTCTTGGCCTTCTTCTCCGGCACATCATAAGGCACTGGAAATAGCATCTTCGTCAGAAGTGGGGTTTCTTTGTCTTTGGGTAGCGGAGCCGGACAGTTAATCCGCCCTGCTATATCGATCCAGGCCTGAAAAGTTGATAGGAAGGCTTAGACTCCTTCCTCAAAATATGCCAGTAAAGGGTATACCTTGAAAACACAAAAGAACTTACCAGATTCGCCTGGCATTTTAAGCTAAGCCCGCGATCCTTGGTCGTAGGCGGTGGTGTCTCGCCGACCTTGAAGAGCACTTTCCAAATGTCTTCGTGCGTCGTGCCGAAGAACTCTAGTAGTGTCTGGTGCTTGGGCGGATCGAACTCCCACAAATAGCAAGTCCGGCGTTGGCATGGAAGGATCCGGCGAATGAGCATAACCTGGATCGCGTTGACAAGTTTGATTCTCTTGGTTATCATGTTCTGGACGCACGTCTGGAGACCAGTTAGCTCGTTCGCGGAACCCCAGGTTAGGCCCTTCTCTCGCCAGGAGGGGAGCCGCATCGGAGCTCCGGATCGGAACTCGGGGGCTGCCGCCCAGCTGGTGTCGCGCGGCTCGGTGACGTAGAACCACCTCGATTGCCACCCCTTCATCGTCTCCACAAAGGAGCCTTCGGGCCAGGTGACATTGGGCATCTTGCCCACCGTAGCGCCTCCGCACTCTGCTTATTGGCCGCTCACCACCTTTGGCTTCACATTGAAGGTCTTCAGCCATAGGCCGAAGTGGTGTGGGATGCGGAGAACGGACTCACACACGACAATAAATGCCGAGATGTTGAGGATAGAGTTGGGGGCTAGATCATGGATGTCCAGCCTGTAGTAAAACATCAATCCACGGATAAACGGGTGGAGAGGGAATCCCAGCCCGCGAACAAAATGTGTGAGAAACACAACCCTCTCATGGGGCTCTGGGGAGGGACGATTTGTCCCATGGCCGGGAGACGGTGAAAGATCCCCTTGGCGAGGTATCCGGCCTCCCGGAGCTCCTTGATGTCCTTCTTATTGACGGAGGTGCCATCCACTTGCCTCCGGATCAGGACATAATTGGAGTGCTTTCTCGAGCGAGGAAAGCTAGAGCTTGGGTGCTGGAGCTCGAGAATGGATGGGCAGAGGAAGAGAGAAGGCGTGGGAGAAGAAGGGGGAATCCTTATCCCCTTATAAAGGCAGTGAATATCGAACGCCTCCCCACTCACCTTAAAACTCGCCTATTCCCAAGGGCTGTGTAAACAAGCATGTTTGGCTTACCCACGCCCGAATTGATGAAAATCCTGCAATAAGGGGACACGATCTCTGCTTTGACAAGACGTGTCAATGGCAACCGCGCCTCGAAACATGGAGCGGCAGACGAAAAACGGTTCGAAATTATGTCCAGGCCAACATGATGTCATATTACAAAAAGTTGTCAGTAGATTGGACTCGTGGAAAATTCTATTCCCTCTGCGGTTGTGTGTGGTGCGTGTGTTATAGGTCTGGACACATTCAATACGTCCAAGACTATCTTGGAGTTCGGAAGGAGGAACCCGCCTTGCAATGCCGAAGACAGATCTACGTGCCAGATACCTTGTCATTGAAGCTAGGTTCAGGGGCTACTGAGGGAGTCCTGGACTAAGGGGTCCTCAGGCGTCTGACCTATTAGCCATGGGCCGGACTGATGGGCTGTGAAGACACAAAGATCGAAGACTACACCCGTGTCCAGATGGGACTCTTCTTGGCGTGGAAGGCAAGCTTGGCAACTAAATATGTATATTCCTTTCTTTGTAACCGACCTTGTGTAACCCTAGATCCTCCCGGTGTCTATATAAACCGGAGGACTTAGTCCTGAGAGGGATACCTTCATTACCATAGCCATACAAGCTAGACCTCTAGGGTTTAGCCATTACGATCTCGTGGTAGATCAACTCTTGTAATGCTCATATTCATCAAGATCAATCAAGCAGGACGTAGGGTATTACCTCCATAGAGAGGGCCCGAACCTCGGTAAAACGTTGTGTCCCCTGTCTCCTGTTACCATCGACCTTAGACACACAGTTCGGGACCCCCTACCCGAGATACGCCGATTTTGACACCGATAGCGAGCCCTTCTGCTGCGCTCCCGCAGCCCTTTCCTGTCCGTTCCTGTCGCCGCCCCCTCCCCCTCCCCGCCGCCATCGCCACACCCTTTTTTGTGGTACATTCCGCTTGGCCTCAGTCTTGATCGTCCCCTTGTCTTGTTTTGTGATTCTCGTAGTTGCCGTTGCTGTTTTTGCTTGTGTAATTTTCCTGTAGGCACTCAATTTTATCTCGATTTTGAAGTCGATAGTCGTGTGTAACAAGGTGGATCTAGGGTTTCGTGAGATTTTTGCTGATTTTGTTGCTTATATCTGTCACTTCGTCCTTGTGCTGCAGGCAAACACCATGTCTTTGCCGAGCAGAGTGGGAGGAGGAGTTCAAGGTATGTGCAGTGCTTATTTTAGGCTTTGTTTATTTTGTTTGATGTTTATCTAGTTTCCTAATTCATCCTGCATATTGGTTTATGCTCTGTTAGTTGTCAGCGTTCGTTTGCATTATTTTGTCATGTGATGTTTTGTAATTTCTGTTTCTGGTTCTTTTTGAATCCAGTAGGTGATTGCAGTGCTCATAATGACACACCA
Source organism: Triticum urartu (assembly GCF_003073215.2). NCBI lineage: Eukaryota > Viridiplantae > Streptophyta > Magnoliopsida > Poales > Poaceae > Triticum > Triticum urartu. The sequence goes on along the minus strand of NC_053025.1, from coordinate 289,315,582 downwards.
ATTGGGTCTTGTTGTCCTAGTGGTAAGGATCATGGTGTCCAGGGAGGACATGAAGTGAATTCGCCGATTGAATCTTCTCCCATAAGTGTGGCCCCTCCTTCTGGTATGTGATTGATTTGTTTATTTTTGTTTATGCTGGTTACTTGATGTTGTAAAAATTGGCGTTGTCTTGCTGTATCTAGTCCGGCATTTTGTTGGGAACAAACGTGAAGTTAGTGTATGTAGCACTGCATTTATTTGTATATGTGAACTCCACTATATGTATGTGTGAACTGCATTTTTGTTTTATTCATGTTTTTTTACAATGCATTATTTTTTATTTTGAGCTGATGGTTGGAGCACTGCATTTGTTCTTTTTGTGCACTTTTTAACGACCATAATCAAACTTCATTTTGATGCAGTGTCTGTTTTCCATGCTGGGGCACCTGGGTTTGAGGAGGTTACACACTTGATTGACCATTATTTTGCAGAGGGTAATGTTGGTGTGAGCTTTGACCAGAGATGCCCCGTCTTGTCTGAAACACAATCGCAGTCTGTTGATGGTACCAAGGAAGTTACACAGGATTGGATGGTCTCGGAACAGCTTTGTGAATATGAGTTCAAGAAAAGCAAGAAGAAGTTGAGGTTTGAAAGTGACTCAAAAGAGTTTGCGGAGAAGGAGAAGCAGAGGAGAGCTGCAGATGGTGCCAAGGGTGCCAAATTTGCCAAGGTGAAGCAGCCTTCTTTGCAGAAGAAGGGGCTGAGTACTGTTGCCCAGGAAGGTGGTACACCTCGGCAGAGTCCACGTGTTGCTGACATGAAGAAGAATCTTGGCAAGAGAACTACTGAAGCTGGTGGAAAGGATGATCCTCAGCGCAAGAGACTATATGTCACTAAAGGTCCCAACTCTGATGATGATGACTTTGTGCTTGCTGATTGTGTGAGGGATGTTCATACTGGTAGACACAAAGACTGTGGTTCATCTAAGAGTCTACCCAAGCACGCCCGTGATGATGTCGATGAAGATGTTGGTGGTGACTCTGGCGAGGAGGTGGATGTTGTTCCAAAGGTTTGTTGAAGTGGACTGCATTTGTTTCCTTCATTGTTATTCTATCTGTGTTTTCTCTGTCTCTTTTTTATGGCTAGTCTTCTAATGTGGATTGCATTTCCCTTTACACAGAGGAAGAAGTCTAGTAAGAGCAATGCAACTGAAGATGATACTCAGGGGGATGATTCTCGATTTAACAAGACCGTACGTTTGTCGCTTCCCACTGTTTGCAAGGCTGCTTCTTTGTTGAAAGAGGCACACTGTAGTCGTGTTCGGGATGCTGGATTCGGTGTTATCTTTGAACTGACAGTAAAGAAAAATGTGCCGCGCATTCTTATGTGCTATCTGATGGGAGTGATTGACCCTGCCACCGTGATAATGGACTTTGGGAATGGCAGGGTTCTTCGAATCAATCATGATGCAGTTCATCACATTTTTTATTTACCTATGGGGCGTCACACGGCACCCATGCCTGCTGCCAGCGGCCATGATGACTCGTTGACTGCCCTCAAGGTTGATCTTGGCTTTGGCCATTTAAAAAGTATAGGTGTTAAGGACTTGCTTGAGAAGTTGAAGGTGTTGGTGGAGGAAGATGATCATGTGACTGTTGACCTTGCTGTGAAGGTGTTCTTCCTGATACTTTACCAGAATTTGCTGTGCCCTGGGCCTGTAGTTCGTTTGGGTAGGGTTGCTGCAATGGTAGAGAACATGGATTATGCGGCTATGGCTCATATGGACTTTGCCGGCTTGTTGTTGATGAGTTGCAGGCAGTTGTGGTGAGGTGGCAAACAGAAGGTAGCAAGCAGAATTGTGTAGAGGGTTGTGCCATTGTCCACCTGATTATGTATCTTGACTGCTTGAAACTTCGCAAATTTTCAGTCATGCACACGTTGACACCACGTGCGTCATACCTGACGACCAAGGACCTGATGAAGTTATACAATGAGGATGTGCTTGTGAAGGGAAATATTTACTTGGAAACTTACAAATTTGGGAAGCTGCCAGTTAGTGCATCTGAGTTTTTAATATCAGATTTTTTTTAAAAAGGTGCAACCATTATAAATCTGAAATTTTCTAGTACTCACATGTGTACTTCTCTTTACCTGTTGTATTTCTTTTGCAGTGGAAGGTGTCAGGTGATATTGTGTACAACCATCCTGTTGCAGTTGTATGTGGCAGCTCTGATGCATGGCCTAGCACTCATGCTAGGTTTTATGAGCCTATCTGTAGCCAGCTTCCTGCCTGTGATGATGAGGTGCCGCGTACTCGTGGTTTCATGGCTCCCAAATGTTTGATAATAGATGCTCTTCTAAACATACATTTGTTGGCGGCAAAAAACACGAGGAGATTGATGAGCTTCTTCTGAAGGTTTTGAAGTTGACTGAAGATTTGCCAACCTCTGGTGACAGGTTGAGGATAGTTGCTGGTTTTTCCCCTATTGGTCATGACACACGAGATAAAGATATTGTTGCTGCTCACAATTTTCATTGTGGCGTGATTGAAAGCCTGAAGATTGCAGTGACGAATGTTCGGTCTTCGTATGCTCAATTGAGACATTCATAGGAGGAAAAATGCAGTCGGTATGAGAAGGATGCTGGGCATATTTTGGATGAAATGAACCGTCAGGACGCTGGCGTTGGCGCTGATAATGTATGTTCTAGGTTTTTTGTGGCTTTGAACCTCTTTTGTGTATTATGTGGACTGCTTCTCACTATTTTTGTTTTTTGTGATATGCTAGAGTGGAATCTTCTGGTGTCCATGGAACTAGGGACGATGGAGTTGGTCAGGTACAAGTACTTCTACCATGTCTGTTCTGCCATGCGTCCCTCTTCTTGAACTTGCATTTGTTGCATTCCATTTTATTGTATTTTTTGTGTACTTCACGGTTGTAAAGTGCATACTGCTTGTGCATAGTTGAAGTTTTCTATTTTTTGGTCGTTACCATCTTATTTTCATTTTTGTTTTGTTCTATGCCCGTAGACTGGTGTTGCTGCTTGTGATGTGCACAAAGAGTCCTACGATGGCTCTGGAAAGGATGATGTCTTGGTTGATGCATCGTCCCCTCTGGATGTTGTAGCTGATAAGGTATAGTTGTATGACTTGTTCTGTTGGTGGGTTGTAATCTAATTTTTTGTTGTTGTTATAAACTTGATGTACGCTATTATGTTCACTCATATGTATTTTCATTTACATATGTTAGCTGCAATAGTTTTACATGTGTGAGCTTCAGTCTTTGACAGAAGTGAACTGTAGTTCCTTTCGCATGCGTGGTCCATATTGTTTTACATACGTAAGCGTCAGTATTTAACATAACTGAACTGCAGCGTTTGACAAAGTGAACTACGGTTCTTTTTTATGTTTATGTGGGTTGCAGTTGTAGTTGTTTTGACACACGTGGACTGCAGTTGTTCTGTGTATGTTGTCAGCAGTCTTTGACATTAGTGTCCTATTTGTTGTTGTGTTAATTATCCCCATGCTCATTTTGTGTTATTGTGTGTTTTTTAAACTTTCCATAGCCTGGAGAAGAAAATGTGGAAGTTCACATTGATCTGAATCAGGGCGGTTATGCTGTTGATGGTGGTGGCAGTTGAAAGTGCGTTATATTGACTAGAGGGGGGGGGGGTGAATAGGCGATTTTTATGAATTCTTCACTGAGGAATTTGTAGGCGAGGAAATTCCTTAGCGAAGAACTACTAGGAGCGGAATAAGTACTCAAAAGTAAACATAACAGAACACAAGCATAGTCATCATGATGAAATGAAGACATGCATAGGGGTACAGAAAGTGTAAGCACATGATAACACAGGATGAAGACAAACAGGCTGAAGAAATTGAACTGAGGAAATTGAGAAAATCTTCAGTCAAAGTCTTCAAGCACATATATGAACAAGCACACAACACAGTTATGAGGAAATGAAAGAGTTGAGGAAATAGAACCAGTAAGCTTGGTGAAGACAATGATTTGGTAGACCAGTTCCAACTGCTGTCTCAGTTGTACGTCTAGTTAGGGCGGCTAGGTATTTAAACCTGAGGACACACAGTCCCAGACACCCAGTCCTGAACACGCAGCTCAGGACACTCAGTCCTCACCGTATTCCCCTTGAGCTAAGGTCACACAGACCTCGCCCAATCACTCGTGGTAAGTCTTCAGGTGACTTCCGAACCTTCACAAACTTGGTTACTCGGCGATCCACAATTCCTCTTGGATGCTCTAGACCATGACGCCTAACCGTCTGGAAGAAGCACAGTCTTCAAAGGTAAAAAGCATCGGATCCATGCAGGATCAATCTCTTCAGTGATGCTCAATCACTTGGGGTTTGTAGGTGTTTGGGTTTGGGTTTTCCTCACTTGATGATTTTCGCTCAAAGTCCTCGGAGGATGGGGTGCTCTCAAATGACAAGTGTCAGTTTCTCTCGGAGCAGGCAACCAGCTAGTGGTTGTAGGGGGGCGGCTATTTATAGCCTAGGGAGCAGCCCGACATGATAAGACATAAATGCCCTTCAATGATAAGACCGTTAGGTGGATAGATTTTTTGGGACAGCTGGCGCATAGCACAGCAACGGTCGGAATTTTGAGTGGCGAAATCCTCAGGGCTATCATGTTCCTCACCGTGTAGGCAATCCGCACTGGCGAATTCCTAACTCCTCAGTCAGAACAAATTCCTCAGTGACCAGAAGAACTTCGTCTCTGTCACTAAAGAATATGACTGAACTGTATGAGATTTCCAATGGCTTCACTCGAAGGGATTGGTAGGTGTAGGATTTGAGTTGAGCATCACATGGAAAATTTTCCTTAGTATTTCCTCGACCCCCTTTAACAGTACGGTGTTTCCTATGACTCAAGAAAGAGAAAATGAAACTACAAAAACAAAAGTCTTCATGCTTCATGTTCCTCGAATGAATACCAAATCTTCAAGGTCACACCAATTTCTTCACTTTCAAAGTCTTCAGAAAGTCTTCAGAAATCCAAAGTCTTCAGTCGAAGAACTTCATTTTTAGGGGCCGACTTTCTCTGTAAATATCAAACTCCACATAGACTTATAGACTTGTGTACACTCACAAACGCATTAGTTCATTAACCTATAAGTCTTCAATACAACAAAATCACTAAGGGGCACTAGATGCACTTACAATCTCCCCCTTTTTGGTGATTGATGACAATATAGGTTAAGTTTTCTACAAGGATAAACATATGAAGTGTAAATACTGATATTGAGGAATTTGATTGCAAGATATTGAAGAACTCCCCCTGAATATGTGCATGGTGAGGTATTTGCTTTTGAAGCATTGCACACTTGAAGAGTAGAATCATGGAGATCTCCCCCTATATCTTGTAATTCAAACATGCATTTGACATATCACAATGAAGCATTTGAAATGCATGATGAAATATGGTGACTGATGTAATTCAGCATGCGTGCAATAGCATATATGAGGAATAAGCATGCAGAAAAACATATCAAAAGTATCAGAGCACCATCGGATTTAAGTTTACAACTCGATCCAAATAAAGTCTCAGAAGAACGAGAGTTGTAACTTAACAAAAAAAAACGCTCATATAGAAAGACCTGCTTGAAGACTAACTCAAAATTCTCCCCCTTTGTCATCAAATGACCAAAAGGATCGAATATGAGGACTAATGCCCCTGAAGAATATCAAGTTGATGAAGGAGTGCCAGCGTTGTTGGGGTCGTTTGTTGTGGAAGGGCCTGCCGCAGTGTCGTCCAAGTCTTCGTACTCGTCAGTATCGCGTGATGAAGAATATGAGCTGGACACCAAAGAAGGAACCTTGACCTTCTTGAATTTCTTTAGTGGAGGTGCAGACCAGTCAAAATCTTCCTTGAGACCCATTTTCTTGAGATCTTCTTCACCATACAGATGTGATAGAATGGCCCAGGTGCGACCGAAAACTTCATGGAGGTAGTAGTGGTTTTTCTTCACTACATTCTGCGTAGCAGTCATGTTGTGAAGAAATGAACCAAACTGACGCTTAACCCATTTATGATTTTGATCCACCTTCTGGTGAAGACTAAGCAGAAGCTCACGATCAATCATCACACGAGGAGCAGTGGCTTGAGGAGTAGACTTGGGTGCATTGGCAGAGTCATGTGTGGCAGAGTCATCATTGGTGGAATAAGATGCAGCTTTGCGAAACTGTCCATCCAATGGACGAATGCCTTCATCTATAACAGCTGGTGCCTTGCCCTTTTCATCAACTGAGGAATAGGTCCGCTTGAGGAGTTCAATCGGGGGCAAGTAGCTGAGGTGATTCTGAAAATCAGCTTTGTAGTTGAGTGAAGACCTTTTCCTGAGGAACCTCATAATCCAAGGTGCATAAGGCTTCAGCTCAAACGGAGAAAGTGCAACATTTGCCAGAGTCCTCATGAAGAAATCGTGATAATTGACAGGAATGCCATGAACGATATTGAATACCAGATTCTTCATGATGCCAACAATTTCCTCATCAGATGAGTCGTGGCCTTTGATGGGACTCATTGTCCTTGTTAGAATGCGATAGACAGTTCTGGGCACATATAGTAATTCCTTCACGAGGAATTTGGTTCGTGGGGCTTGACCTGGCTTCAAAGGTTTTATCAGAACTTGCATGTAGTGATTTGTAAGCTCAGGTTCACTGTAAATGCAACGAGCTTCTTCAAGGGGAGGACTAAGTGGTAAGGCATGAAGCAATTCAGTAGCTGGTACTGTGTAGTGAGTGTTCTCAGACATCCAGTCCAGCACCCATGAATTCACATCTCCTGTGATGTGCAGCGTCACATAAAATTGAAGAATCAGTTCTTCATTCCAATCACAGATGTCAGAGCAGAAATTTAACAGTCCAGCATCATGAAGAACACTAAGGACTAGCATGAAGCACGACAGAGATTCCATATCCACGTGAGGAATGTGCTCATGGTAGAAGATTTTGTTTTTGTTGAACAACACTGAGGAATAGAAATTGGCTTGGCTGGCTGTCCAGAAACGCCTCTTCCTAATGCTAGCAGAGTCATAAAGGTTGTAGTCTGTGAAGAATACGTGCTCGCCGAAGAAATCATCAGCCTTGAATTTTTGCTTCCTGGAGAATGGATCCTTTGGCTTGGGTAGAGGAGTGTCAGTGAGTTGTATCATGACCTCAGGAATCTCAATCACAGGTTCTTCAAGCTGAGGAATTTCTGGTCCCTCTTCAGTGGCAGTCTGCGTCTTCAGATGTTCAGCAGCAACAGTTTCTTCAGCACTAGTGGCTGGAATTTCTTCACGTACAAATGAAGTGGGGTGAGTTTCTTCAGAGCCCATTTGAACAGTTTGTGCAGGGGACTGAGGTATTTTCTGCAATGGTGTGAACATTGGAGAGTTTGGATGCTAACTTTCCCAGAATTCATCACTCATCACTGGTCTGGAGCAGCCAACGTCCACATCTTCATCTTCCATTTCTTCAACGCCAGCCCCTTCAGTAGTGAACTGAGGCAGAGGCGAGGAAATGACAGGTATTGAAGGGATCTCATCCACTTCAATTTCTTCATCCAACTGCTCTGACGAAACAGCAGAAGGAGTTTCTTCATCAGATCCACTGGGGATCACATATTCTTCATCGAAAGGAACAAGGTCCTTTGATGGCATGGTAGAGAGAGGAACAACATCAATGGGATTTTCAAATGAGCTGGTCAAAGGCTTCATCTTCTTCGGAGCTGAAGAATCTGAAGTAGCTGATGCTTTCCTTTTCTTCACTGCTGCATGCTCTGCAGCCTTGGTTTTCTTCACATCTGATGCAGATGGAAGGATCAGTGTTGGTGTTGGCGCAGGAGGAGCAGAGGAATCTGGTTGATTTTCTTCAGGAACAACTGATGCAGTTGCCCTGATTTCTTCATATTCTTCAGGCGCACCACTAGTGGATGCCCTAGCAATTTCTTCAGCGACTGGTATGCGGTCATCAGCCCTGGAACTCACATTTTCTTCAGCAGCCTGATTTTCATCAGCGGTGCTGGCATGTTCTTCAGTCGGCTGAGCAGATGCTTCAGCCTGAGGAACTTCCTGTTGCGTTGGGGCTGCAACATTTGAGGTGAAGTTATCCGCAAGTTTCACAAAGCGCACCTTGGCTCCAAGCCAGTCAGTGCGGTATGCGTCAAATTCATCACTGAGTTTCTTGATCTCTGTTTGAACAGCGACAAGTTCTTCAGTTGTCATAGAGACAACGTTTTTCTTCAGATAGCGCTCCTTCTTGTACTGAGCTTTCTTGATGTACCTGGCCTTCTCATATTTCCATTTTTCTTCTTGTATAAAGTGGGTCAGCATGTGACTTTGGCCAGGAGTCAGCTTGAAGTCAGGCATGGGAGTGTTGGGGTCCTTGTGCCAAACATCAATGTATTCGAGGATGAACTTTGGATCCAAAAGTAGTGGCACATCTATTCCCTTGGCTCTAGCAGCCCTGACTTGCCTATCTCTGATGATTTCAGCAAGTTCATCATCATCAGCTTCGTCATCTTCAGACGGCACTTGGAAGGCGACCTGCTTCTTCTGAGGACTAGGACGAGGACCTCGTCCAGCAGTGGTCTTTGTCTTCAGTAGAGAGGGCCTCGTTGAAGAATTTGGTGCATCTGAGGAACTAGCTGAAGCTCTTGAGGCAATTGAGATGCCTGTGGTCCTTTGACACGTGGCGAGATGCACAGGAGCAGAGGACTTTGTCGGAGCAGCTAAGGACTTGTGAGGAGCTGAGGATTTGGGAGGAACGGGAGCAACATGAGAAGTTGGCCTTGAGGGCTTTGAAGATTCTGGCCGTGAGGGCATTGCTGAGGAACTTGGCCTGGAAACCACTGAAGGTGAAGCACTTGGCTTGTGCGCAAACTTCTTTGACATGGCCTTCTTAGGCTTGATAGAGGCCTCAGCGGCAGCAGCAGCAGCAGAGTCTTCATTGAATTTCCTCACAGCTTCTTTGGCTTGTTTAGCCAACTTGGCTTGGCACTTGGCCCATTCATTAGGATAATCCTCACCACGCTTGAGGCCACTGGGATCAGCTATTTGGCCAGGTGCCAATGGAGGTCTTGGGCATGGAGGATTGAGTGTGAATTGCTTCATGTATTTGGGAGTGACATATCTGTACTCCCTCCACTCTCTAGCCCATCTCCTCTCTATCTTCTGAATGCGCACCTTGCGCTGATTTTTGTCTTCCTCAGGAGGTGTGCAGTACCCAGCATATATATCATCAGGGATCTCAAACGCTGTGTTGACCTCAGACCTCTTTCCTCCTTTCTGTGGCTTCTAACCGTCAGCCATTTTCTTCAGTTGAGGATTTGAACAATTGAATTCTCTAAAGAAGTATGCAACTTTTCTTCGAGGAACGCTGCAAATGAGTTAAGTTGTTGAGAACCTAGTGATTCAGCAGCTGACATGAGTACCTGTGAACAGAGTATAGTTGCGAGGAATTTGGAGAGGTCATATGCGTTCTCAGAAGGTTTTATAAAGAACAAGTTTGAGGAATTTGACTAGATAAGTCTTGAAGAATTTCACTAAGCGTTCTTAGTCCTAGGTTCTAGAGTTGTACAGATCAGAAATCTGCACAATTGAGGAATCTTGAAGAGAAATTCGTAGCTTAGAGAAATGAATCAAGAACAAATGATATGAGAGGTGTTTTAGTGTGTGAAGATATGAAGAAAAACACCTTTGAAGATTTTGTAGATAATCATTCGAATCAACGAGGTCAGTAAAAGTAACTTTTAATTACCCTGGACGAAGAACACGACGAACTGGAATGTGGAGATGTGAAGTTCGTCAGTGCAGATCTTCCACGCCCTAACTTGACGGAGGAAGACAGCTACGCGGCGGCGGAGTGAAGATTTCCACGGCCAGCGCGAGTACGGCGGCAGTGAGGTTGAGGCAGTGAAGCTCTTCCTCACCGGCGACGATGAAGTAGCGGCGGCGCTAGGGTTTGAGAAGCTCGAGCTGGAGAGAGGTTGAGCGGAGTAAAAGAAGTGAGGAAGGGGAGAGGGGTATTTATAGGCATGCTGAAAACCGTTCGCCCAAAGAATTTGGACGAACGTGCCCCTGACCCTTCTCATTCGCATGACATGTGTCACCCACGTACTGAGAAGTGGAGATCGTGTTAGATCGTGGGTGAGTGGATAAGTATGTCGTCAGATGCGGAATGGTTTGAGCGGCAACGCCAAAAACTTGGATAAGATAAGTTAAAAGTTCCGTTCGCAATTTCTTCAGCTGACAAGGACACAGTGAAGATTTTGAACGAGTTTCAAATAGAACGCACATGAAGAATTTGTGAACAAATTGGGTTGAGTATAGCATAGAGGGGGAAGGGTCCGATCACATTCACTTAGCAGAAAAACCAACTTGAAGAAGTAGCCATAAGTGAATGCTGTAGAGGACATAAACTCATATATATATATATAGCCATTGAAGAAAAACAACGGAAACAGTGAAGACAATGCAAAGTTGAAGAATTTGAACAACTGAGGAATTTCAACTTTTGGTGGTGGCATGACCCACCGTATAAGAATGATGATTTCAGACACCGCATACAATTATCGTAGGGTTCTGAGAATCAAATTCTTCGTTAATTTCTTCACACTTAGAGTGTTATTCTTCATTGATTGAAGAAAAACGTTTCTTCATGTGTTGCACGTCTAAGTCATCAATTTTTGATAAGTGTTAGGATGAGTGTCCTTTTCAAAGAACATTCGAAGATTCTAGGATATTTAGCTCACACCGCAACTTGCTAAATCTCTTCTCATCCAAGGGCTTTGTGAAGATATCGGCTAGCTGTTCTTCAGTCTTCACATGCTCAATAGAAATGTCGCCCTTCAACACATGATCACGAAGAAAATGATGACGAATCTAAATTTGCTTAGTCTTTGAGTGCTGAACTGGGTTGTGAGCAATCTTGATGGCACTCTCATTGTCACAAAAGAGAGGCACATTCTTCATGTTGACGCCGTAGTCCTTGAGAGTTTGCTTCCTCCATAGCAATTGAGCACAGCAAGAACCAGCGGCAATATACTCAGCTTCAACAGTAGATAGTGATATGCAGTTCTATTTCTTCGTGGACCAACAGACCAAAGATCGTCCGAGGAAATGACATGTACCAGATGATGACTTGTGGTCCACACAATCACCAGCATAATCAGAGTCAGAATATCCAATGTGATCAAAAGCCGAGCCCTTGGGGTACCATAATCCAAGTGTTGGTGTGTGAGCTAGATATCGAAGAATATGCTTCACAGCCTTATGGTGTGATTCCTTTGGTGTAGCTTGAAATCGGGCACACATGCAAACACTAAGCATTATATCTGGCCTAGATGCACAAGAGTACAATAAAAAACCAATCATGGAGCGGTTTACCTTATGATCGAAGTCAATACCATTTTCATCAGTGCACAGATGGCCATTTGTGGGCATAGGAATTTTGACGCCTTTGCAATCTTGCATGCCAAATTTCCTCAGTACATCCTTGAGGTATTTCTCCTTAGATATGAATATGCCATTGCGTTGTTGATGAATTTGAATACCTAAGAAGAATTTTAATTCTCCCATCATAGACATTTGATATTCTTCACTCATCATGTAGGCAAATTCATCACTATAACGTTGGTCAGTACAGCCAAAGATAATATCATCAACATATACTTGGCACACAAACAATTCACCATCATAAGATTTAGTGAAAAGAGTAGGGTCGAGTGAACCGGGTTTGAAGCCTTTCTTCATGAAGAATTCCTTCAAGGTATCATACCATGCCCGTGGGGCCTGCTTGAGGCCATAGAGGGCCTTGTTGAGTCTGAACACTTTGTCAGGATTCTTTGGATCTTCAAAACCTGGGGGTTGAGCAACATATACTTCTTCCTTAAGCTTACCATTGAGGAATGCACTTTTCACATCCATTTGATATAAAGTGATATCATGATGGTTAGCATAAGCAAGTAATATGCGACTAGCCTCAAGTCTAGCAACAGGTGCAAAAGTTTCATCGAAATCAATTCCTTCAACATGTGTGTAGCCTTGAGCTACAAGCCGTGCCTTATTCCTCACCACAAGGCCATTTTCATCTTTCTTGTTGCGGTAGATCCACTTTGTGCTAATGATATTGTGCTTGCGAGGATCTGGACGTTTGACCAGTTCCTAGACATTGTTGAGCTCAAACTGATGTAATTCTTCTTGCATGGCCTGGAACCACTCAGGCTCTAGAAATGCTTCATCTACCTTAGTGGGCTCTGTGATAGAGACAAAAGCATAGTGCCCACAAAAGTTAGATAAATGTGATGCTTTTGAGCATGTGAGAGGACCTGGCGCTTTGATGTCATTGATGATCTTTTCAACTTGCACTTCTTTTGCAATGCAAGGATGAGCTGGTTGTCACTGAGGAATTTGATCAGCATTCTCTTCAGCACCATTTTCTTCAGTATTTTCTTCAGGTGCATTTGCTCGATGTTTTTCATTTTCTGGAATGAATTCTTCAGCAGATTCTTCAGTAGGAATGACATCCCCAGTAGCCTTGAACTTGATAGTTTCCTTAGGTGCTGGTTCATCTATCATAGTAGGTAGGTGCTCTCTTTGCGAGCCATTAGTTTCATCGAACCGCACATCTACAGTTTCAACAACCTTGTGAAAAACGTTGTTGAAGACTCTGTAGGTGTGCGAGTCCTTTCCGTAACCAAGCATAAAACCTTCATGTGCTTTCGGTGCAAATTTTGAGTTGTGATGAGGATCTCTAATCCAATATTTAGCACCAAAGACTTTGAAATAACTTACATTGGTTTTCTTATCTGTGAGGAGTTAATAGGCAGTCTTCTTGAAGAATTTGTGAAGATATACTCTGTTGATGATGTGGCTCCAGAAATGACGAGGCGTTTTGTATTCATCAAGCATAGTGCGAGCCATCTCAGCAAGAGTCCTGTTCTTGCGCTCCACGACGCCATTCTGCTGAGGAGTATAAGGAGCAGATAACTCATGAGTAATACCAAGTTCATCAAGATAGTCATCTGGACCAGAATTCTTGAACTCGGTTCCATTGTCACTTCTGATGTGCTTGATCTTCACACCAAAGTTGGTTGAAGCCCTCGAGGAAAATCGTTTGAAGACTTCCTGCACTTCATGTTTGTAAGTAACAATGTGTACCCATGTGTATTGAGAGTAATCATCAACAATAACAAATCCATATAGAGATGCATCATTTGTAACAGCAGAATAATGATTAGTACCGAAGAGATCCATGTGAAGCAATTCAAATGGACGAGTAGTGGTCATGATAGTCTTCGCTGGATGCTTGGCCTTTGTCATCTTCCCAGCTTCACATTCTCCGCATAGGTGATCCTTGAGGAATTTGACATTCTCGATGCCAATGACATGCTTCTTCTTCACAAGCGTGTGCAAATTCCTCATGCCTGCATGACCAAGTCGTCGATGCCAGAGCCAGCCTTCTGAAGCTTTTGCAAGTAGGCACACAGCTGGTTGTGGTCCTGTAGAGAAATCAACAATATACAGGTCTCCTCTCCTAAAGCCTTCGAAGACTTTGGAATTGTCAGCTTCCATAACCATAACACAATGGTACTTGCCAAAGACAACAACCATATCAAGATTGCAAAGCATTGAGACAGACATGAGGTTGTATCCTAAGGACTCGACAAGCATGACTTTGTCCATGTGTCGATCCTTTGTGATCGCAACCTTACCTAGACCCAATACCTGACTTTTGCCTTTGTCGGCAAAGATGATATGCTTCAGATGCGACGGAGATAATGGAGCATCCATCAATAGATTCTTGTCACCAGTCATGTGGTTTGTACATCCACTATCGAGGACCCACTCAGTGGCTTTGGGTTGATCATCCTGCAGATGAATTAGTGCAACTTACGAACTCATATACTTCATCAGTGAAGAATATGACATCAATTCATCAGATCAATTTCATCAAGCAAAAGAACAGATAAAGCAGTATGAGGACGTGAGAAATGAAAGTTCATTTCCTCATGATTAGCATGCATCCTTTCAGGCATACTCAGGTCTCCAGCAGATTCTTCAGACGATTACGTACGTCTGGAGACCTGACCCTGCAGAAGAGATTAGTTCTTTTTCTTCACCACCCACATCTGAAGGGGTGGCAAAGAGTTCATCACTCTGCGAGCTCCATACGAGAAAGGTGGCATAGAAGCCAGTCCATTTCGTTTCACATAAGAGGAGTTAGGATAAGCATATGAATAAGCAGAGAAATTCTTCGAGGACTTATGAACATGATGATTAGAAGAATAATGCTCATATTCATAGCCCTTAGCTCTTCCCTGTGAAACAGAGTTGTTAGCACGATGATATTCATATGAGGACTTGGATCCATATGAAGAATTTGGTCCATATGAAGAATTTGCTCTGGGGTTCCTATTCTTCACAGGTGGTGCCCTGAGGACATTCACCTGAAGACTTTCAAGGAACCTTTTGGGAACCCATATTTTTTCACAGGGGAACCATTCTTGCAGTTAGTGCCAACATATCTAGCAAATACTTCACCATTCTGATTTTTGAAGAATTTATAGTTGGAGTCAAATGACTCATCATCAGAACGAGAAGATTCACATGCAAATCCAGATAAGTTAGATGGATCAACTGGAGGTCCCTTTGCAGCAACCCATGTAGTTTTGGGGTACTGCTCAGGCTTCCAATATGTACCATCAGCATTGAGTTTCCTCTCAAAGGCAATACCCTCTTTCCAAGGGTTCCTGTTGAGGATTTGCTTTTTAAGCACATCACAAAGAGTCTGATGCCCTTTGAGGCTTTTGTACATGCCTGTCATGTACAATTCCTTCATCCCTGCATCGTCAGTGATACTAGCAGTGTCCTCAAATGAGGAATTAGTGACAGCAGAGGCAGGTGAAGAATTTATAGCATTAGAAGCATTTGAACATTCAGGTGAAGAATTAGCAGATTCACGTTCAATGCATTTCAAACAAGGAGGAACACATTCTTCCTGAGAAGCGCTGATTTGTTGAGCAAGTAATGAATCGCGCTTCTTCTGAAGATCTTCATAACTCACTCTTAGCTTCTCAAGGTCTTGCTTTCTTTGAAGAAATTCATAAGAAAGCTTCTCATGATCAGATAAGAGAGTGTTATGATGATCTTGAAGGGTGTCATACTTAGTATGAAGTCTCTGAAGACTTTCAGCCAAAGCTTTTGACTGATCCATTTCTTCACCCAACATATCATCGCTCTTATTTAGCATGTATTGAACTTTTTCCAAAGCTCTTTGTTGTTTAGTGGGAAGGGAAGCGAGTTTTACAAAGCTGGGTCCAAATTCATCACCAGATTCATCATCACTAGTCTCAGATAGGTAGCATTCAGTTACCTCAGCATCTTTTGCCATATGGCATAATGCAGAAGATGATGATTCTGGTTTGAATGTCATCGCTTTGAGAGATTCCTTGAAGTCCTCAAACCAAGGATCATGACAGGTTCGATGACCTTCATAGACCTCAGAGAGACGGTCCCAAATAAGCTTCACATGATCGAGATGCATGATATTCCTAAAGTGATTTTGAGACAGACATGAGCAGATGACGTCCTTCGCCATGAGGTTGAGAAGAGTGTACTTGCGAATGTCATCTGCTTCCGCCATCTTGCACAGATCAGTCAGACCTATCTCAGTGACGGTCCACAGCTTGCTGTTCATCGCCATGAGGCGCTTCTTCATCATGGCCTTCCATTTGAGATACTCGTGACCATCAAAGATGGGGCATGCCACTTTCTTCATAC